>NC_025702.1:20552696-20633168 GCF_000633955.1 Camelina sativa
GGATTTATCTTTTTTTTTTTTTTTTTTTTTTCTCTGAACAAAATGCGACCTAGGATTATTGATTTATTAGCTGTTTTGTTTGCTTAGGATTCTTCAGCTATGGTTATTGATCATACTAGCTTCTCCGTCTCTGATGTTGACGGCGGCGACCACACCATGATTGCTGCCGACGATTTAGTGAAATCCGATGTCATCTTAGGAAAAGCCAAAATCGAGGTACCTTCCTTGCTTTCTAGCTGAGTTATGTGACTAATGCTCACAAATGTCTCTGATGGTTTTGGATTTAAGATAATGTATGAAAAGCTGGGGTTTTGGGGGTTTCTGATTAGTGAAAACTAAGTTCATTTTGTGTTTGGTTTATGAATTATACAGGCTCCCGTTCTCTTCAGAGGAATTGCACATTCGTTGAACCCTACGAACAATCTGGTAAGTTGAAGAATGAAGAAGATACCTGTTTCTTCCATTGATTAGATTTACAATATTAATGTTTTTTATGAATAGCTATGCCTTGATGTGGGAATTAAATTGTGCTAATCTATGCCTCATACTCCATTACTAGGTTTTCAAAGTTCTTTCAGCCTCTCCCTCAGCTTATTCTGCTAACCCAAGCTCAAAGTTGTCTAGTCCCCCCCAGCTCACTGGGTCTGCAATTTCGCTAGTCTCGGTCTTGCAGGTTTTTCTCTCTTCCGTAACCAGATATATGTACCCCTTGATAATTCGATGTTCCTGTGAAGCCTGAACTATCATGTTTTTTGGCTGCTGTTAGCGCTCTTCTTCTGAAAAGTATTTTCATTCACTACCTTGAGCTCTCATTCTCATATTTTGATGTATATTTATAACTGCAGGCTAGGAACAATGCTAGGGTTGTGATCTCAGGCTCTTTGCAGTTGTTTAGTGATAGGTGAGTAAATGTTTGATGGTATTCCTCCAGCTAATTTCATGCTACTTATGGATGTTTCTGATTAATACTTTAATTTGCACGAGACAGGTTAATCAGATCTGGTGTCCAGAAAGCAGGGAGTCAGAATCAGTAAGTAGACACATAGTTCGTCAAGTGAAACTTGTCGTTCGAACAATACGTAACTACACAGTTTTGAGGATTCTCTTGTCAATGATACTATGATAGATGTCACATTACGTTTTGAAAGAAGATTAACTGATCTTATTTTACACTTTTCCAGATACGAAAAATCTGGCAATGAACAGTTTGTGACTGAACTAAGCAAATGGGTCTTCCACGAAAGAGGCCATTTGAAGGTATATGCATGTCATTTTCACTTGTTTTGCTCTCTCCTTAAAACCATCAAATTTGCAGATGTTAATTGCTTACTCACTCCTATACATAATCAGATGATAGCTTGTTTCATTAGTATGTTCTTAACCTATCTTCTTTGTCCCAGGCTGGTAGTCTTGTACACCATAGGGTTGGAGAAACAGATGAGCCAGCGATATACAGGATAAAGGATGACCTGGTAGGGCTTCTACATCTTCTGACTCACCCTAAGTTGTGTGCTTTAGATGATATTCGTGTGGATGACCTGTGGCAAGCTTTTAATGTGGCTGTTCATTGCAGGAATTTTCTGTAGAGATACATGAGTGGTCAGGAAAGAGCTGGGAGCCGTATGTTGCTAATGATGTGCAGGTTCAGTTTTACATGATGAGCCCGTATGTGTTAAAAACCTTGTCAGCAGACAAGAAGGTGACTTATTTTTGAGCTCCAAAGCAGAGTCCTCTATATCTTTTTTTCGGATTCAAGTTGCTTGCAGCTTTAGAAGTTAGACCTCAGCCTGCTTTTTACCGATTTTGCAGGGTTTGTTTCATACTTCTTTCAAGGTTCCTGATGTCTATGGTGTATTCCAGTTTAAGGTTGAATATGAAAAGCTAGGCTACACTACACTATCTCTTTCGAAGCAGGTGAGTAACTAATAACAAACTATCTCATAGAGTTTTGCTCACTTTGAGACAAAAACATTGATGCAAAAATGCGGGCTTTTGCAGATTCCGGTGCGGCCTTACAGACACAATGAGTACGAGAGATTTATTCCAACTGCGTATCCTTATTACGGGGCCTGCTTTACTACGGTAAGCCCTAAATCCTTCCCTCTTGTCTCTTTCACACACACACACACATAGTGGTACAATTGAGAAAGCTAATATTTGACTTAATTGTTTGCCCTTCGACGCAGATGGCTGGTTTCTTCGTATTCAGCTTCGTCTACCTCTACCATAAGTAGAATCCCTTAAATAGTTCTCCAGTCGCATAAAGTAAGCCAAAGCTCCATATTTAGACGAGGAAAATCTTTTGAATCTTGAGACCAATTTTTTTCGCCAACAAGCTTTTCATATGTTTTAGTGTTAGCCAGACACTTGCAACCTTTTTTTGTTTCCCAGATATTTTATGTTAACGTAACTTTACACCCTTTATCCGCTTCTCCTTACTCCTGTACTCAAGATATGAGCATGTCCGAGTCAGGTCACCACCGATTAAATCCATAAATCAATGGGGCATGTCTGTGTGGTAACAAAGTTTAGGAAAAGAAAATACATCACGACTCAATCATCATGATCTTTATCATCGCAACACATCTGAATCACACCAAAAGATATATTGGGTGGATGTGTGAATAGCAAAAACAAAAAAGTATTTATCCCAAATTATCAGGTACATGTGTAAATGACTACAATATATAACGGTATATATATAAAATAAGTACAATTAACGGGTACAATTGTAAATATCTTTTAAGTCTCTGGTAATCGTTTAAATATCAGAAAGTATAGGGGTTTGTGTAAAGTGTAATCGGAAACGACGAAACGTTCAGTGTTTAAGTAAATTAACAAAAAACTATAAGTATGTTCCTGTAAACAATTTTTTTCTTTTGCTGCTTTTTGCATGTACCTTTACCAGAAATAGAATACAGTAAAAACTTTTTAGGGACATGATTTCGTATTCGGGACTCGTTTAGAAAATTGAAAATTTCGATGATCATATCATATGATTCATTTCCCAATTACACACATCTAACAAAAATCAACAGATGGGTTCACAACGAATCCATATCCATAACCATAAACAATCTAATATTCTTCACAGCAGCCAAAAAAAAAAAACATCTCCAAGAATATTACTCCCTCCGATTCCATATAAGTGTCGTTCTGGGACCTTTTTTTTTTTTATTAAGTGTTGTTGGTTTTGGAAAATGGAATAACACAACCAAAATTACTAATATACTCTTAATTAAACTAATACAGATTACTAAAATTGAAAATACCAAATATTGAAAAATATTACATCAACATACTGCATTAACTATGGATATCAATAGACACAATATGAAGAGTCACTTAACAATATATATTAGGTTAGTCACAAACCTGAAAAGTAACAAAATGGCAAATCCAGTGCAAGTAGAAGAAAATGGAAATAAGCAAACTAATGTCAAAGTGGTGCATGCCTTTGATCTCAACAAAGTCTCTAAGGAAGAAGAAGACTTTCATTTGAGCAAGGAGATTACTGATGTGAAGCCAAAAGTGGTGCATGACTTTGATCTCAACAAACGCTTCATTGTGGAAGGAGAAATTCATCCTGACAAAGAGATGCAAGACATGATTCTAACTTTCTATAAAATTTATTTTCATATTATTACTAGATTTTGCTGTTGAATTTTCTACTAGTGGTTTCTTCTTTATATGATCACCAATAAGCTATCCTATGGTTTGTTCTCCAAATAATAAAAAAAAGAAAAATCAGAGGTTCACATATCCATACCAGAAACAAGCAACAAAAAACAGTGAAATTAAAGCAACATGATCTGACCTTAATACATGTAAAATCTGAACAATGTTCTTGACACAAAGTGGGTGAGGTTGGTCACATACCTGAAAAAAAGAAAAAGAGAAAATAAGTGGAGAGATCTATGATTGACGATATGAAACCAATTTGATTTATCAGCAAAGTGAGTAAGGTAGTACATCGAACCTTGAACACATTTCCGAAGAGAGAAGGAAGCCATGAATCAGAAAAAACCTGACTAGAAAAACTGAACTTGAGGAAAAAGACTCAAACAAATGTTTCAACGATGAAGCGATCAAAGTGGTTCACGTAAAAAGAAATGATCTTTTACACCTTTCAATGGCTTCTTTGAAGTTATCTTCATCCATTGATAGCATCTTGGACTTAACTAAATCCTAAATTTTCAAGGAGAAAGAGAGATGAAAACAAGAATCACAAGACAAGTAAAGCTTGCTAACTGGTTGCTGAGTAACAAAAGTGAGGATACCTCCATTGTGGCATTTCACGCTTCAGGTAGCATCTAAGCAACATTGCTTCAGTTCTTTTCTTATCTGTGAGTGAAAATTGGCCGGTCTAAAAAATGGAAGCAGTAAAGAAGGAGTCGCAAGAACCTGGAAAGAATATATCTATTCAGAGATATATTTGCAATAGTACTCAAAAAACATGGGATTAGAGTATATACCTTCTTGTTGAGGCATCAGGATAGCCTCTTCTCTGCAAAAAAACAGTCGTACCTTTGATGTGAAACAAATATTGGAAAGAAAGGAAAGGGAAAATAGTCAAAACTGAAATCAATAAGAATAAATCAACTGCAGTGTTACTGTGATATTGATGCAGCGGTTCATCTTGCAAAACATGTCATTTGCTAAACGCTGGAATACTATAAACAAGGATGAAGTGATTGAACAATGTGTGTAGTCATTAAGAAAGAAAAACATCTTCCTGGTTACTATATAGATTGAAATTCAAGTACAAACCACATTCAATTTGAATAAGAGTCAGATAATTCCACATAATTCATCTACCAAAATAGCAAAAGGAAACCTTACTCTCTTAGCTGATTTCTCACATTTTCTACTATAGTAGAATTACATTTAATTTGCTTAGGAAGCTGACCCTCTCGTTCCAACGCTTCTTTCCTCATGTGTGGGATTTTATAATTATTAGACCCTCCAATTCTCATTGTTTCTTGCATGCAAAGTTGCAGAGTTAAGAAAATGTGGTTTATCTTTCTCGTTGGATAATCTTCGTAAGCTGTTTTTACCGCGTGAATAAGCTCTTCAACGTTCTTCGGACATACCTTATGCTGTAATGCTTGGATAGCACTAAAAAATCCAAGATCAAGAACATTTAAGTCTGGAGAATTTGGCGGTTGACACATTAATCGAATATCAAAACCGTTCTGGGATGCCGCTGCTTTGAATTCTACATCACTTGGATCCACATGCGTTCTCGCATTATCTTTTTGAATGTAAATAACTTTATCTACATCCTCACGAGGCCATTTCTCACGAATATTAGGAAGAACTTCTTCTATCAACATTCTTCTCACATCATCTCGCTTGACAAATGTAATTGGTTTTATTTCCATTGTTCCAGCTTCTCTGTTTCTACTCCGTCTTCTTGCAGGTTGAATTGTAACAAACGGCCAGACCCCAATCTTTCCAGAGAAAGTTTCGTTTCCATCAGCATCGAATCTCGGACGAGCCATTGCAACTAACACCATAACTTTGCCAATGAAGTTCTTACTTTGGCATGTCCGTATCGGATCATCTTCTTCACGAAGTAGATAGTAATTCTCAGTTCTTTTGGTCATATAGAACCACTTTTTATCAATATGTACAATCTTGTACATATCAATAAATTGTGGTTCGTGACTCAAACTCTGAGGATCCAACATTTTAAGGCAAAAGTGTAATCTTGCTACCTTATTTTCTTCTCTGAGATGTGGTTTTAGTGCATTTGAATGACGTCGCAGAAGACCTTCTTTCACACGCCTGTAAAGTACACCATAACTAATTCCAAGGGCTTCAACCAACGTCCTCAAAGTCGTCCGTTTAGATATAGGTGTATTGATGATCTGTTGTATGTCTATTGGAATTTTCTTACGCCCACATCTTTTTTTCCGTCTTTGAGACACATCAACAGACGCACCAGCAAGAGTGTCTTTAGCTCGTTTCCATATCCTTTGAACTGTTTGAATATGCACTGAAAGTAAATCCGATACCTCTTTTGTGGTATGTTTACCCAGATTTCCTCTCACACTCCTTTCAAGTAGAGCGTTATAGACTGCCCACCTTTGACCATTAGTGTAGTTCCTTTTCTTACCAGCAAGAGTATTACCATTTGCGTTAGGTCCTGCTCCAAGAGGTAATTGTTTTATAAATTAGCAGATGCATAATCAAATCACAATGCATATTACATTATACTTACAATTAAAATCAGAATATATAAAAAGTTTACGAAAGCACTTACCTTAGCCTTCAACCAAGTGGTCTTGACTTCCTACATTTGCATTTTGTCCTGCTCCAAATTGTAGAAACATAGATCAACAAATTGTAATCAAAAGTGTATGTGCATTAGACACAACATAACAATCCTTGTTATCTATATACCCACAACTTTTCTTTTATAGAAAACTATCAAATCTACTCCAAACAGCTTGTTCAAAAAACAAATCTAGTACTGTATAATCCATTTCTCTATCTCCAATTTACAAAAAGTATCCTTTAGAAACCTTGATCTCTAAAATTACTTACACACAGATCACCATTTTTAAAAAAAGAAACTAGAAATTCAAGTATAATCACAAAAAATAGAAGTTATGAATCATAATGTTTTTTTTTATCCAAATCGATTAACAAAATAACCTAGTTGAAGAACTTAGCATTTGCTACAACCAAACTGAAATTACCATCATCATCAAGCTGCAACTAAACAAAGCTTCAGACTTGAGATCAGATGTAATTTTTTAAAAAATCTTCTTCAAGTTAACAAGAATACTAACCTTGTTCTCCAATAAAGTGATCTTGAGTTTCTTCATTTTCGTTTGCTCCTGATCCAAAATGGAGAATATGGATTGACATCAATAAGAGTAAATATAAATCAACTAAAAAAAAAAATCTACTTACTTTGGTCTCCAATGTGATCTTCATTTTCTTCATACAATTCATCGGCATGTAGTTCTAAAATTTCAGCAACTGATTCATCTATTGGATTGACGTTGAGATTGATAACGATGGTACTTTCATATGATGCTATAATCGTTACAGCTGGATCTACATCTGCTTCCATTGTTTCCTCACCCGCAAGAACGTAGCCACCGTCATCTCTTAAACCTCCATATTCAGAATCATGATCATCACTATTCGCTGGAATGGTATTCAAATCAAAGGAATGGTTTGTATTTTCTGAAAGTGAAAGATTTAGATCGAAGTTAGCCATGGAAGATGATCAATCAAATTCACGTTACTCCAAATATAAAGAATTGTGAAAATATTTGAATTTTAATTGTTGCCTCCATTAGCTTTCTTCTTCTATGAATTTTTTTCCTTTCCCTCCACTTCTATTCATTGTAGTCATGGAGGTATTTAATTTAGTAAAAGTTGTTAATTGAAATTGGGAAGAATACTAAAAGGCCAAATTGCAATGATTAAATGAATTAGAATCTGTGAATTTCATACACCATCGATACCATAATGGTCTATAGATGCTGAAACCAAATTAACAAAGGTCTAGACATGAGAAGATTAAAAATCAGAATTAGAATAAGAGGATACAAAGACAATACCTTTCACCTCTGCAACGACTGATAAAGCATCACAACCTTATCAAAGAATCCAATGAGAAGCTCTCTAAGTCATACAGATGGAATCCTTCTTGCCAACTCTCTTTGCTCACCAACTCGCCGCCGCGCTTCTACGTCTCCTCTGGATCCAGAGAGATTACATAAGTAGAATCTATGAATTCATACTATATCGATTACCATTCAGATCTATACAAACCTTGCTCAGTGTGCTAAGTCTTCCTCGTAGACTGAAAATCTTCTCTGGTTTTTCCAACTTACTGTACTTGATTCATGATTTGGAGAAGCCAACTTTAAAATAGACTTTGGAGCTTCTCTTTCATCTTCTAACAAAGCACCTGCAGTTGCTCTTCTAGTACGCATACTCGGAGGCGGTGTATTGCTTTTCTTTGCCTGCAAAAAATCAAGATTTAAGCCATTGTTAAGTCTCTCTACAGAACCCTTTTATGCTTAAGCCAATAGAGAAAAACACAGAGCAAAATGTACCAACTGAGGATTTAAAAGGAGTAAGAAGAACAGATGAAACAGAGCTCTTCGTCATCGTCTCTTTATCGCAAACACTTCTGCTCCACGGAAACTTTGGCCGATAAATCCTCTCAAAAGCACAAAATCAGAGGATTTTTGCAGATTGAAAGTTCACCAAAGAAGAAACCATCCTTAAAGCCATAATCGAAGCTAAAACCTGCCACGAAGCTCAACAATCCCTTGTCAATTTGCATAAACCTCGGACGCTTGCAACCAATGAACCAAACCCAGCAAAGCTCTCTTGTTTTATCGACACCGCTTGGACCAGATCCACAGAAAATTGTGGACTGGGTTGGATTATCAAAGATGCCCTAGGTTTCTCCCTTTTTGAAGGTTCAAGCTCCCATCGATTCACGGCGTCAGCTTTATCGACCGAAGCCATGGCTTTGGAAATAGCTATGGAGTCCGCTCTTGGTTTTGATTTGCTTCAAATCAGCTCGCACCCCCAATTGCTTATCTCCCTGATGAGATCAGTTGAGGAATCAAGTGAATTGAAATCTCTGCTTCTTAATCAACTAATCGTGCAGCCAAAATAAATTGGAGTTGTGACTCCATTGTCGCAAAGAAAAAGATAAAGAGAAGAAAAAATAAAATAATTTATTGAATAAAAAAACAAAAAATAACATGATAAATTAGTTTAATTTTAGAGGTTAAAACAGTCAAATTATTTGTTTTCTTAATCTATTAAAAAAAGTTCAGAAGGACATTTATATGGGATAGGAGGGAGTATTAGTTTATTAGTTTATTTCTTTTTGTGTCGGTATAGTCATAAATATGGTAATAGTAGTTAAAGACTAAAAATTTAGAAGAAGAGTGCATAAAAATACAAATATACAATCAACTGGTAGTTGGTACAGTAGAGAGGGGGAACGATTAGAGTATAATAAAGTTGAGGAAAAAAGAAAGAATGATTAATAAAAAAAGAAATGCGACTTGACTAATAATAATGGAAGCAGAGTGGAACATGTCAAACTCGGGACCAATACCAAATTGGAAAATCAAAGAGAAGACAAGTCAAAGACAGAGGCAACTCAGTTGTTTCGCTCCTCTTCTTCCTCCCCCACACACAATCCATCCATCGCTCTCCTTCTTCACTCTCTCTGACTCTCAAAGCAACTAAAAGATTTGAGCTCAATCTTATCTCTTCCGGATCCACTTCCAGTTTCAGGTACTTTTGCCTATCCGATCCCACTTTTTAATTCCAGCCTCCGACAAGACAACTAAAAAACTGTTGTCCTTCAAGATTTTTTGTCAGATCAAGTACTGATTCTTCTTAGATCTCTCTGTTTCTGCAAGCACTTTCACTTGTTTTATCTGGTGCCTCTCCTCAAAACATCGGTTCTGGATTCTGCTTGTCCTAAAAAAAAAAAGTCAAAACGTCCATGTTTCTTGGAATCTTCTCCAAAACCATGGAAGACAGATCAAATTCGAGCAGGAACAGAACCACCAACAACAGTCCACCTCTCCCACAGATCAGAACCGACATAGGTTCCTTATACTCTGCAGATCTTTCTGCTTACAATTCAGCTTGCAGAGAAGATCCTGATTTACAATCCTTCGATTCATCTCTCCACCAACGCACCAACAGAGTCATCAACTCCCTCGCCTCTGGTTCCGAAACTCGCTCTTTGTCCTTTGACGCCCTCATTGAAGTCTCAGGTTGTCTTCTCGAGATGAACCAGGAGGTCGTTAGGTTTATCATAGAAAGCAAAGAGGATGCGTGGGACAACAAAGATTTGACATGTTTGGTCAATGCGTATTTCGACAGTAGCATCAAGACCTTAGATTTCTGTAATGCTGTTGATAGTTGTGTCAAACGCGCCAGGATAGGCCAGATGCTCTTGCAGTTTGCGCTTAAGCAATTTGAGATGGAGGAGTCGTCAGGGACCAACAACAACAAATCCGCGGAACCGAGGGTTGCTAATAAGTACGCCAAAACTTTAGAAGAGCTTAACAAGTTTAAGGCTTCTGGTGATCCGTTTGATGGAGATTTCTTTATGCTGTTCGAGTCTGTTTACGAGCAGCAGGTTATGCTTCTGGAGGTACTTCATAAGCAAAAGAGGAAGCTTGACAAGAAGCTCAAGAACATAAAGCACTGGAAGAAAATATCGAATGTGGTTTTCGTGACAACGTTTGTCTCTGTTTTGATCTTCTCCGTGGTAGCAGCCGCTGTGGCTGCGCCGCCCGTTGTGACCGCGGTTGCAGCTGCGTTGGCGGTCCCAATTGGGTCAATAGGGAAATGGTGTAATCATCTATGGAAGAAGTATGAAACGGCAGTGAAAGGACAGAAAGATATAGTTTTGTCAATGAGGATAGGTGCTTATGTTACCATGAAAGACATGGATAACATTCGGGTACATGTAGATAAGTTGAAGATTGAGATGGAATCGATGATGCAAAAAGTTGATTTTGCGCTAAAGGAGAAAGAAGAAGAGGTGGCTGTGAGGCTTTCGATGCACGAGATCAGCAAGAAGTTTGATGTCTTCACAGAGAGAATCGAGGAGGTGGGTGAAAACGCGGCTAAGTGTAGCAAAGATATCACATTGGCGAGAACAATCGTGCTAAGGCACATTCTAAGTTTCCCCTCAGGTTCAGATCCAGGGCAAGGAAACTTGTGAGTTCTGGTTTATTAAATTCTTCTTCGTTTTTTTCGTTGGGTTTGTGTAAAGTATGAATCTTTTTGGCTCACATTTTACACTTTTGTTTTGGTCAGGATTGAGGCAATCACGTTGTGAGAGATGATGCATAAGACTGTATAAAAATAAAGCGGGAAGAGGTTCTGTGGGTATGTCACATAGCGATTATATAATGCTGTGTAGCAACTCTTGTAAACAGATTTAGCACACCATACAGATACAGTAGTGTATTACTCAGTTGGAAAAAAAAAAAAAAAAAAAATCAAAGTCGATATTGATATATTTAGCTAGCCTCACTTTCTTTATTTGGCTTCGTATTGAAGAAGCTCTTAGATTTTTTCAGAGACGGATTACGTAGCGTTCATGTTGTCTTTGTGTGGACTACAACTTTGTATTTATCGCCAATGATAGTAGTGTCTTTCAATGTGGAAATAGCAACAGCTCAAAAGTCATTTATTGTTGTCTAAAAGATCGAAAATATATTTTCAAAGGTTGCTACAGAATCAGAGAATCAATTTTGGATTTTACGTCTAGTTGGTACAGAATCAATCAGTGTTATATCACAGTATGTAATCTTACCCAAACCGGGTTATACGCAAGAGACGCAGAGGTAATTTAAATGGTGTGGTCCCGTCGAACCGAGACCCGGTTTGTTGATTTTTTTTTTTTTTTGAGTTAATTGGGATTTGGGGATAAATTTGGGTTTTTACGATTTCCCAGTGGACAAAACCGCCGCCATAAACTACCTGAGAAAGAAATCTCAGACACTCCTCCCTCGGCTAAACTCGAAGGTTCCATGCGATACCGCGGGTAAGTTCACTGGGTTCATTGGCAATCTTAGGATTCCTCGCTGGGTCTATGTGTTCGCTGTGTTAATTTAGGTTTTTTTTATTTATTTAGTGTCCAGCCACGAGAAAACTCCGCTCGAATTTCCAGGGTTCCGTTTGTATCTGTGCTTGAGAGTAAGTCTTATGGACTTGCGTTAATTGGGAGCCCATTATAATTTTTGGGTTTCCTCGTTTGTATTTTTGTTTTTTTTTGGTACTCTGCCTCTTAGTTTAATCAAAAGCAAGTATCAGGATAAGCTTTGGTAGTCTTTATTCTTTCTTACCGTTTGAGCTAATGCATGACAAAATGTTTCAGTTTAGATACTAGACTTGTACGCTGTCAAATGTCAAATGTCAAATGTACGGCACATTGTCATGAGGTAAATCACTTTGATACCCGTTGTCTCAAATGTTTGGTGAAAGTGAAACTTTATATCCGTTCTTTCGGGTGTAGTCTCATAGATTTAGAATCCCGGATTTGCAGTGGAACAATCCTGCGCAAAACTCGGTCTTTATCCTTTCCTTGAAGTCTCAGGGTGTCTTCTCGAGATTATTGTTCTAAGGCACATTCTATGTTTCCACTCAGGTTCAGATTCAGAGCAGCAAGGAAACTTGTAAGTTTTTGGTTTCTGAATTCTTTTTCGCTTATTTTGTTGGGTTTGTGTAAAGTTTGGACTGAGGCAATCACGTTGTGAGAGATGCATAGACTGTTTAAAAATAATGCGGGAAGATGTTCTGTGGGTATGAAACCTGGTTGCTGATAGCATATATGATTAAGTTGTACAAGAGAGAACCCGGTGAAGATATCAGATGCACAAGAATTTCGGAGGACCAGTTATGGTTGAAAGAAAGAGGTGGGAATGTTTTGGGCAAGGAATTGGTTAAGGTGATAAGATCGGCGTATGAACTAGAGGAAGGGAAGGCATATATATACGTGTGCTTGAGGAAACGGAAAATGCAGAAGCAAAAACGGTTGGATTTTCTGCGAAAGGCGAACTGCTTAATCTTCATGGAGCTGTTCAAAGAAAACAGATAGTGCTACTCGATAGGTCAAGGATACTAAAGAAGCAGCTTCAGAAGAAACTAAAAAGGATCCAATGGTGGAGGAAAGTCTCGACCATTATGTTTGCAATAGGTTTCTTCACAGTTCCGGTGTTGGCAGCCTTGGCGATGATTGTACCCGTGCCTTCTGCCATTGAAGTACTCGTAGGTGCATTTTCAGCTACAATAGGGTCAATCGGGAAATGGTGGGTTTATCTGTGGAATAAACGCGAGGTTGCAGCTGCGTTCCAGAAGGATGGGATTGAAAAAATACTGATGAGCAGTTATATCTTACTCCATGATATGGATAACATGCAGGTACTTGTTCAAAATATGTTTGTTTAGATTGAGCATCTGGCGCTGGTGCTTAAGAATATGAGGACGGCGGAGGAACTGGATAGAGAGATGATGGATAAGATTGAAGAGATAATGGTTAAATCACACAACATGTTTAAACTTGCGCAGGATCACTCACGTAGAGGACGTTCTTCCATGGAGCCGTGTTGTTTCTGGGAAATTAAGAAACGTTACCCCAACAACCACCCCAGAAAGGAGCAGCTGGTAATAGTTTTTCCCATTGCTTCTTGATAACATCTTTTTTTCCTTTCTCTATTTCTTCTATAAAGCTTCTTAATTAGGCTTCCTTTCACCTTCTGATACGAAATATGTGATCTGCAGGATGGATATTTTCATGTGATATCAATATCAAGCAGGAGGGCGACTAACTTCACTTCTTAGCGCCTCTCTCTTATGGCTTAGTACTATCGTCAGATCCGGACTGTATTATGTGTTGTGTGTCTACAACTTGTATTTTTTGGCAAGAATGAATAGTCTTTCATTGTGTAAATAAAAGCTCAAAACTCAACTACTGATGTCTACATATATATGACCATCATATAGAGTTATGGCGTCTCTTCGTTATTTTCGTTTTGGTTTCTTAAAGAAAAACTACTTGCTTTTTTTTGTTACAGAGGCTTGTGTCTTAAGTAGGAGCCAAAAAGAGATAAAAATTAGAGCTACACTCATTGCTCAACATGATAGGAAGATAAATCAAGGATAGCAAAACTTCTTTATTAAGGAGCGTTGATACTTTGATTTGACATATCAACAAACTCAACGAAAACCGGAATAGAAATAAAATATAATCATTTCGTATGGACAGCTTGTTCCACAGAAAAACATATTAACAAAGACCAAATCATATTACGTGTCCGTTTTAGTGGTTGACGAACTGTTCATTTTGGGTATTTATATATATATGTTAGTCAATAGAGAGGCAGAAGTAAGCTCTTCCTTGTCTTGGACTAAAAATTTTCCAAAGGTGTCTCGCCAAGATTCCTATCAAAAGTTCAGGTACGTTTCTGTTTCTCTTCGTTTCATCTCCATCTGATCTTGATTTGATTCAGGAGTTTCAGAGACAAAACTCTGTCCTAAAACTTTGTTTCATTAAAAATATTCCTTTGAATTTTAGCGTTTCAAAAGGTCAGATTAGCTCCACCAGTAATATCAATGGCGTTCTGTGGATTACATTCAGAGCTCATGAAAGGAAACTCTAGCTCTAACAGCGGCGGAACCAATGGTTCATCGGTTAAGCCAATCCAAACAAAGATGCGGTCCAAATACTCATCAGACCTGAGTTCTTACACATCCGCGTGTAAAAAGTACTCATCCCTCAAAACCTTTGATTCATTGATTCACAAGCGAACCAAGAGCGTTTTCAGCTCGCTCGATGCTCAGGCCAAGACTCAATCCTTAAACCTAGAGTCAATCATGGAGGTCTACGGATATCTTCTTGAACTAAACCAAGATACAGTAAGAGTCATCATTGAAAGCAAAGAAGCTGTTCTGAAGAACAAAGATCTTACGGCTTTGGTTGATGTCTACTTCAAAAGTACTTCCAAGACCTTAGATTTCTGCAATACTGTCCAGAAATGCGTCAAGAAAGCAGAGATAAGCCAACTTGTCATTCGACTCGCGGTGAAACAGTTCGAGGCAGAAACGGATGTTGGAGAGGGTAAGAAGAATAAGTACGCGAAAACGTTGGAGGAGCTGAATAAATTTAAATCCTTGGGAGATCCTTTTGATGGCGAGTTCTTGACGCAGTACGAGTCCATCTACGATGAACAGATTTTGCTTTTGGACGAGTTGCGTAAACTTAAAGTAAAGCTCGATAAGAAACAGAGGAATCTTAAGACGTGGAGGATAGTGTCAAATGTGGTTTTCGTGACTGCGTTTGTGGCTGCTTTCGTCTTATCGGTGGTTGCGGCAGCGATGGTAGCACCTCCGGTATTGTGTGCTGTGGCGTCTGGATTGACCACACCGATTGATATTGTGGGAATGTGGTGTAACAATATGTGGAAGGTATACGAGAAGGCTGTGGAGAGACAGAGAGCTGTGGTTTCATCTCTGGAGCGTGGGACGCAAGCTAACAATGAACTGATGGTAAACATAAAATTCGAAGTTGAAAAACTAAGCGAAAGGATCTCTTCGATTCTGATGACCATAGACTTTGCGGTGGAGAGAGAAGAAGATGAAATGGCGATGGGATTAGCGATGCAAGATATCAAAAAAAAGGTTGAAGGGTTTACTGCAAAAATCAAGGAAGTTGGTGAAAGAGCGGACAACTGTAGCAAACTCATCGCCTTGGGGAGGCTTATAGTCGTGGGACACATCCTTGGTGTACACATCGTAGAAACCGAAGCTCTAAGTATTATCAGGGGCGTTGTTCAAGAACATTGATGTTGAGGATCAATGCTTTTAACTTGAGTTTTCAAGGTTCACTATAGTTTTTATTCTGTTTGTGTGTGTTTTTTGTTTCCTTTTTTTTTTTTTTTTCATTCTCTTAACTTTTACAATTAATAATGGACAAAGCAAATTGAAATTCACATTCTATCAAAAGCTGCATATAATGTAAAAACCGGTTTTTTTTGCTTCAATAAATTGTACATTCTTAAATGTATGTACATTGCAAGTGGCAAGCAAGACTCGGAAGTCAAGAGTTTTTATCATTGGTTATGGGCTTCAAAGTTGGGCCTACTGTAGTTTATTATGTGACGTTGCCATATCAAAGGATTGATTTAACGAAATATACTGTGTATGTGTTTTGTTTCTATTTTTGTTTTCGTCTCATTTAAAAATTAACAAGGGAACATCAAGTAAGATTTTAAAGTTTAACATCAACGATAACATGTCAATCTGGTGATATTTAAACATACCGTCTTATTTTACCTTTTAGTCGATTGTAAATTTTTTTAACATATTTTGTCAAATATTTAGATACAAGTACTGGTTATTAAACAAATGTCAAATGTATGTATATTCATTTGCAGAAACCACCACGAACTTCTTTGTTTCCATATATATTTTATTTCACTAGATTCAACACTACTATTGTTTTCATTTTGGACAATTCACGCCAAAAATAAGAGATTACAGTATGTATAGGAGTAGTAAAAAAATGTATGCTGTTATTTATTTCTCGTTAAAAAAATTTGACTTTTTAACATGGCGATGAGGAAATAAAAAATGAATATGTATTCTTGGGAAAAGGGAAAATATAGAATTGGACTGCGAAAAAATCGGTTACTTGGGTAAATTTGGAAAGAGTTTAGAAATTGACGGTCAAGAAAAGGAGAGTGTGAGGATGAATAAAAACGTTAAAACTAAAAGGCTTATTCTCTACAGTTCAACTGGGGAAGGTATCTTCGTAAAAAGAAAGAATCCAGTTTTCCCTTTATTTATTTAGGTGATTACAAAAAAGACCCCACAGCAAAATTTAAGTAGGAGAAGAGAGGGAGCCCTCTCTCGTGTCTATTCTATAAAAAAGTCTAAAGACTAAACAAACAAAACCCTCCCTTAGATATCAACTCCCCAACACAAACACTCTCTCTCCCTCAACTCTCTCACCGGCGGGTTTCCAATACTCTCTTTTGCATTTACGTGGCGACTCGTTTACGTGTGTCCACACACATTTATGGGGCTCCTTCTTTTTTATTCCACCTACTAATCTCGACATTTTCCGTGTATTGTTACTTTTTTTTTCTTTCTTTCTTTTGTTAGTAATAGAGATTCTTGAAATTAACGTTAGTCAAATTGTTCTGAAACTTAATACTAATGCCTAGGTACGTCAGTTTTACGTTACAGTGGCAACAAAAAAAAACAAAAAAAAATTAAAACACACACACATCTGTTGATGAAATATGATGGTGTAACAGTCGAATGATTCTTTTTGGGTTTGGCTGGGGAAAACAGTTCAAACTTTTTCTATTGGCAATAGTTGGTTTATCATAAACAGTTATAATGACAAAAATATATAGCCAAGTTCTCATAACCTAGTTTTTTTTATACAGTCTCCCAAATTTAAGCTGCAATATAATGTATATGTAGATAGAACAGTCACACTGTTACTCTCTCAATTTAAACACAAAGATCATTGTCTTCCACTAAGAATTTTTGTAAGTTGTGACGACTTCAGATTCTCGAACAATACATAGTTGCATGATGATGATGAATCGGTCTCGCGTGTCTTCGTAATCCAGTACTGGAATATTCCTCAATGGCTTAATATTTGAAAACGAACTCTTATCTTATATAATCCCACCAAATTTTATTTTTTTAATAACATAATTTAGAAAAAAAGACAGAGATGATGCTTGCACTTATCTAAATCTACGTGTTATGGAACACCACATAATAATAAATAACACAGTTTTATATACTAAAACCGTTTTACAATCTGATTGAAAATGTATGTAGACGAAAGAGTATACTTATTAGAGAACCATTAGCAAAAGATGCGTTTAATAATACTATAGTAGTACTTAATAAAAATAAAAATAGGAATAATAAAAATTAAAATTAAAAAGGAAAGGAACGGGAAGATGATTGATTGGGGCTTTGGGGGAAGACTTGGCGTGTTGTTAACAAGATCGGACGGCAATGCGTGGCAAGTCGTTTATGACGTCGGGAGCTTAGCTTGCCACGTGTACGGTCATCAGCATTAGGTGACCGATATAATGTAATTTCCCGTGACTTGACCATCTAATGTAATCTCCCCCACAATTTATCGTGCGCTTCAATTTATCAAGAGAATATCTAAAAACGTGGATTTATATTTCCATCAGATAAATTTCATCAAATATTATTGAATTACCGCAGGAATAAGAAACTACAATCTAATTTATGAATTGACTAAAAAAGATCTGGATAGGATTTAGATGGAAATCGACAAAAACAACGAAAAAACGATAAATTAGATTTGTATTGATTTTTTTATTATGTTTTTGTTATATCATTTTCTACATACTATTTCTAGTTAACTCGCGATTTCCCAAGATTCTCTTAATTGTCTGAATCTGTTCCTCTTTAATTATCCGACAAACTTTTGGGTCTAGCAGTTATTAAGCCCAACAGTCCACATAATCTAATAACCAATAGGCTTGAAGTATGAGGCTGGAGTCGGTGAAACCTAATTCCAACAATTACCCAACAAAAACGTAAATTTATATTTTCATTAAATAAATTTCATGTTTAGTGTGTGATATAATAAATAACACAGTTTTATTATTTTATATTTTTGTTGTTCAATTCATATAAAATTACTATTATATATGACTAAATAAAATATATTATTATATTAATGATAACGGTTAGTTCTATTCACACACGTTTAATGGGAAACTGGTAAATTTGTAATTTTTTTTTAACTTTGTTAGCACTTTTAGCTGTAATCGTAACAATTGTTTTAAAATAATTCTAACATCATAATAAAGATGAGATAAGCAACGCCTATGTGTAAATATCGTGTCAACAAAATATCGTGATAAGAAAGAATGCTGTTTCAGAGGAGCCTTCTCTCTCGTTCTGAACAAACCAAACGCAGCTAATATAAAAGGCAGCTCAAGTTGCTCTGTTTTAATCTCGGACCAAAACATAAAACAAAACGTGTGTTCTCTGTCTCTTCCTTTTTCGTATATCAAAACCAACTTCGTTCTTCTTCTTTCATTCGTTCATTCCTTCTTTGTATTTCTCTGACGTAGCTTTTTTTAGAAAGATCGACCATGTCGTCAAAGAAATCCCTAGTTCAAAGTCTCTTCAACATTTCCAAAACCTATTCCCGGATCTCGGGTTTTACCCGTATGCGTCCCACCAAACCCGACGCCGGGGGCTCTGGTATCCGCCGGAGATTTCTTCACAAGAGGGCATTTTTCTCGCCGGAGATTGTTCCGAAAGGAGGCAACTTGATGGATAAACTCAGGGAGTTGAGTTTGTCCAACAATAACCGTATTCGTCTCGACGAGATGCTCCCCCCACCTTCCCCGGCTAAATCATCACCGGACTTTTTCCCGGCGGTCACCGTGGAAGACGTGAAGAAGCTCATGAGAGCAGCGGAGATGGAGATGGTGAAATCGAGGCTGAGAGATATTGGCAAGAATTGGGTTCCCTATTCCGAGTTTGTCCGGGTATGCGGAGAAAACTGTTCGGATCCTGAACAAGGTAACCGGGTCGCGAATATGCTTGACCAAGCTGGAAACGTCATCGTTTTGGGAAAACTCGTCTGCCTTAAACCCGATGAGGTAATTAATTAAACTGTACATGTATTACAATTTTTTAACCACACTTTAACCAAATTTAGCATTCTTGATCTAATTTTTGTTTTTTCCTTGGATTTTACAGCTAACAAGCGCCATGGCTGGTCTGATTCCGACACACGAACCCACTCTCGACGCCGCGACAAGGCAAGAGTTTGAGAAACTTGAGATGATTAAGTCAGATATCGACAAAAGAGCGGACGATCTTGTTCGAAAAGAATTATGGGCCGGATTAGGCCTGATAGTGGCCCAAACGATTGGATTTTTTAGGCTGACGTTTTGGGAACTGTCGTGGGACGTGATGGAACCCATATGCTTCTACGTAACTTCTACTTATTTCATGGCTGGTTACGCCTTCTTTCTCCGTACTTCAAAGGAACCTTCCTTTGAAGGTTTTTACAAAAGCCGGTTCGAGACCAAGCAGAAACGGTTGATTAAAATGCTTGATTTTGATATCGACCGTTTCACCAAGCTACAGCAGATGCATCATCGTCCAGACTTTACTAAACCTGGTCGTTGTTGATCGTTATTCTTTTCTTTCCTAAATCGGATACTACTAATTAAATGTATAAACGGCTAAAATTATCGTAGAGAATAAATTAGTTTTAGAGGGGTAAAAAAATGGAAAGTCTTGTCATGCTAGTAACACTAATTCAGTACTAAATAAGTTAATCATTACTAAACTAACAATTAAAGTGAATGTTATTTCCAAAGTACTTTTTCCTTTTTGGGGGATCAGTTGATTTCTATGTATGAAATATACATAATTGTGCCAGCCGCGTGTATGGCAAACTTTATTAAAAATGGATAGAGAGAGATACGTAAATAACTTTATGTTCGTTCACAAGTTTCTGTTACAAAATTAAAAAGCATGGACTATACAGTTGGAAAACACGTATTTCTGAGTATTCACAAAAGAAAAACGGATTGCGTCGGTAGCAAGAAATTATAAAATCCAACGAAAAATATATTTGTATAATTAACATGCAATATCGTTTTTAAGTGTGTGTGTTAAACAGAGGAACACAGAGCAATAGAAAAGAAGCAGAAGCAGTGTTTACACTTTATATACCATATAAAGAAAACGTGTGTCTGTATGTATAATATATATACACGGGTATGTATGTATGTATAATTGGGTATATTGTATATGGCTGATTCAAGACTTTGAAGATGGTGCAGTCTTGGAAATACTAACGATCTTTTTCAGGGTATCCTCAAGGTTGTAATTATTTGAGGCCATCATCTTGTTAACTTTCTTGAACCCTTCACCGTAGACTGGTGATTCATCTGTTTCTATCTGATACTTGAAAAACTCCACGAGCTTCTTCTCATATCCAGATGGCGCACGTTTCTTTGATGTGGTTATAGCTGTAGGATTTCGGGAAGAAGAAGAAGAAGAAGAAGCTGTTGATGCATCTGCTGCTGCTACTACTACTACGTCTGGAGTGGCGTATTTCTGTGGCTCCAACCACAGATGGCCTAAGACTTGGCATAATCCTTCTTCGAGTACATTGTTTAGCTTTTTATAACCTGTGACCAAAACAAAATGACTTTGAGATCCTCTCCTCAATTCTCATCTCTAATTCATTTCCACTTTTGAGTAGTAGTACATACCGTTGAGTCTAAGCCACGCATGCATCATCTCATGAGCCAAGATATATCCAGTCAGGACCCTGTAAGTGAAAAGGGATTTGATTGATATATTCTATCGGCGCAAGAAGAGAGTATTCAGATGGGGAGATGATGAGTTAGGGTACCTAGGAAGTCCATATAAGATGAGAATTGCAGTGACCTCGCTCTTGCCTATAACCTTTTGAGATTTCCATGCCATGTCTGAAATTAGCTGATTGTTAGGCCCCATCTTTCGCCATTTTGTGACCTGTTATATATATATATATATAAATGTGGAACCGAGTTAAATTCCAATTTAGTTTCAGTTCTCTCAAAGTATCTTCTTGATCTTAATTAAATATCTTACACTTTTGACCGTCTGCTCTTCAGACAGGCAAATACCTCTGGTAACCATCCCATAATGATTGTCCTGCTTGTAAACATACAACACATATGAGTGAAAGAAAGAGAGAGAGATAGAGATGAGCAAGTTTCATCAGTTTAGAAAACAATGTACTCACAATCTTCTCTTCTTTTTCAGCTATGTTCAGCACTTCTTTCTCTACCAAAAAAACAGGAAACTCTTTGTGGATCTTCCTGTTTAAGCCTTCGAAAAATTCACGGATTTCCAAATGTAAGTAATGACATTCAACAGTATCCATAACAGCGCATTCCATACATTCTCGACAAAGCCATCGACCATCTGGAAGCATTACATACTTCGTCCCATAAGACTGAAAAGAACCATTACAAAGTCAAATACTACTACAAGCCAAGGCTTTCTTTTCCGTTATGACTATAGACCAATCAATAAGAGTATACCTCTAATCTTTCGCAGCTGCAACACTTGGCAGTTCCGTCATCGTCATGACCAGGGCAGTATATCTCCTTCCAGAACGGATGAGCATGGAACTCTCTTTTAATCTGACAGAAAAAATTATACCGTTACAATTACATCCACAAGTCTTGTATACATACTACTGTCAGTCATATAAACGTATTAAGTCTTAAACTTTGCTTTCATTTCATAGGACTCAATTGCTTGCTTACCTTCTTATTACAGACATAGCATGGAATCTACGAGTTTTAACATGAGAAAACAAAATTATAAACATTAAGTCAAAGGAGGAATTTAATCAAAAGTATAGCAATCAATTTTAAAGTTGTATACGTTTTTAAACCTTGTTCGTAGCAATTGGCAATTGTTGAGAATGAAGGATTAAACACGGAGGATGCCAAGGAACATCAAAGGCATCGAACTTTATTCCATCTTCAATCGCAGAGTTGCAACCACGGCATATGCTAAAAGTGAATGTAAATACATTAAAAAACACATGCAAAAGCCTAAATACACAACACAATTGCTAAATTAGTTAAGCACATATGTAATGAAGTTTTTTTGTTTAATTTTTACCTAGGAGGAGGATTCACATCTTTCTCATCCACATGATCTTTGGGAGGCTTAACTTGTCTCTCATCCTCCACATGATCATCACCATCATCCACTTGCTTAGTTTTGCCTTTTTGCTTTGACTTTTCTAATCTGCTCTTCTCCTCCTCTTGCTTCAAACTTTCTTGCTTTGCCTTAGCAATCTCAATCTGTTCACGTGCCCTGCGATCTTCGTTTCCATGCCGTGAAATTTCCTTGGCGGTTTTGCGATCATCCTGACAGGTTTCAGATCAAAATGGACTAGCGAGACTCTTTATATCAACTTAAACTTAGATAATCATCATCAGAAAACAATCAATTCTAATAACCTTGGATGGATCATGTTTGGACCGGGAGAATAACCACATACTCATCTGAAACTTACTTTCTTCACTAGTCTGATATGAGTCCTCAGTGATGACGTTTTATCATCTTTAGCGTGAGAAAGGAAGAATACACATGTGAGCTCTGTCTTTGGATGGATCAGGAATACCAAAAGCTCTGTCTTTGGCGTTAGACGGACACTTCGAAACAGTTTAAAAGAGATTTCTCAGCGAGAAGAGAGAGAGAGAGGGAGTGTGTGTGTGTGTTGTGTGACTAGTGGTTCAGCTGCTCCACCCATGTGGCGGAAGCCCATTGTGACATCGACATTTCCCGCTCTTTTAAAACGTTGCCGTTTACTTCTATAGACAAAAAATTTAAAATCTCCAATTGGAATTTTTTTTCTTTTTTTTTACAATAACCAAAGGAATAGTCTAATTTAAAACGAGCAAATATACAGGTAAAAAAAAAAAAAATTTATCGTGCCTCACGAAATTCTTCTGAAATAAGATTCTCAAGTTCAAACACATTTCCACTGACATGACTAGAAAATCCAAAACTATGATATTTTTAAATTTCTTCATTTGAAAATGATCAATATTAGTAGGGTTGATCAAGTGTGTTTTTTTTCTTCAAATAATCAGGAAATCGAAACTTTTCAATTAGTCGTATGGACAAATATGATATAATAAAAGTGTTTGATTTTTCAAAGGTGAAGAACTAAGATAAAAATTACAACCATTCAATACTTAAAGAAAACGCCAAGATTTTTTTCTAAGTTGCACTAAAATCTTATACACCTAACAACAAAGATGTTGACCGTTGACGTCTGTGTGTGATGCGACTGTTTATTATTTTATTTACGGTAAATAATAGTGTTGACAACGAATATAAATGATAATAAAAATTGTATATATTACAAATTCAACAACATACATCATAGAAACCACATATATAGGCTATATTTATATGAAGGCAAAACATAAACATTGATGGTGCCAAACAGCACCAAAGGCATTAAAGATGACGAAGATCCGCACAGTGTTGTTGTCTGTATATTATATATTGGTATGATATAATTAAGGCTAATTCAAAACTTGGAATCTGGTGTAGCCTTGGAAACGCTAACGATCTCTTTCAGGGTACCCTTAAGGCTGTAGTTATTTGAAACCATCATCTGGTAAACTTGTTTGAATCCGTGACCGTAGACCGGTGAATCTTCTTCTTTGATCTGATTCATGCAAAACTCTACGAACTTCTTCTCAAAATCAGACCACTCGTCACTTTTCTTTGACGTGTTAACGGCTGGAGGAGCTGGGGAAGAAGAAGAAGAAGCTACAGAAGCAGCAGCATCAGTAGAGGCAAATGTCCGAGACTCCAACCACCTGAGGCCTAATGCTTGGCATAATCCTTCTTCAAGCTCTAACTTAAGATTCTTGTAACCTGTGATCAAAATCGAAAAAAAAAAACAAAAAAATGAGGTCTCTCCATGTCTCTTGGTGATCATAATATAATCATCGTTAATATATACGTACCGTTGAGTCTAAGCCAAGCATGCATCATCTCGTGAGCTAAGATGTATCCTGTTAGTAACCTAGGAAATCCATATAAGATGAGAATCCCGGTCACCTCGCATCCAGTCACCCTTTGAGTCTCTGTAACCATCTCTATTAGCTGGTTGTTCGGTCCAATCCTTGGCCTTCTTTTTATCTGTACATGTGAACCAAAGTGAAAAAAAAATCCGGTTAGAACGTGATATATCTATATGAACCAGTTCATTGCTTAGTTATCAAATCTATTATAGTTTAATAAGGTCTCTTACACTTGTGACAGGTTGCTCCTCGGACATGCAAAGACCTCTGGTTACAGCTGCACGATGATAGTCCTGTTTTGTGTTGAAATAATACATGAGACAGCTGAGAGAAGAGGGGAGTTACAAAAGTGAGGGATTATGTGTTTTTTTTTCTACTCACAATCTTCTTCTCTTCTTCCTCAGCTTTATTCAACGCTTGTTTCTCTACCAGAAGAAGAGGGAACTCTTTATCAACCTTCAAGAACAAGCCTTCGAAGAATTCTCGGATTTCAACATGTAAATCATGGCATTCATCAGTATCCATAACCGCGTATTCCATACATTCACGACACAGCCATCGACCATCTGCAAGCATTACATACTTGGTTCCAAAAGACTGCAAATTAAGAAAGAACCATTATATTGCAAGTCAACAAACCAGAGAGAGAGGGTTCGATTATATATTGAAAGTCGTAAAACCAAAATTTTGAGAAGGACCTCTTTTCTAATCTTTCATAGCTGCAACACTTGGCAGTTCCATCATCGTCATGACAAGGACAGTATTTCTCCTTCCAGAACGGATGGACATGGAACTCTCTTTTACCTTCCGAAGTTGAAGGAATCTGAAACAGTTATTATACAACATCCATAAGTACGAAGAGATCAATTCTGTTCACTAAACTACAAACTGTATAAAAGCCAAGTAATGAGAATTTGATTTTCCTTTTGTTTGCAGACATAGCAGGTAGGATGACGATGCTCCTTGTAGCAATCTATGTGAAATTTTCCTTTCTTTAAAACCTAAGGAGTTGTATATACATTAGAAAACAGGAGTAAAATTGAATGATATTATACAAAAATCAATTTGAAACTCGGAGTAATATTGATATGTTTTTAAACCTCGTGCGTAGCAATTGGTTTGTGGCAATGAAAGCAACATAGGCATTGAAGGTTTTCAGGTATTCCATCTCTAATCTCAGATTTGCCACCAATGCATATGCTACAAGTAAAAGTAATAACAATATTCGAATTTAGCCAAAACAAATTAAAACCCTCTAAACACACACAAATGGAGAAGCACACATGACATAAGCATACATACCTAGGAGGAAGATTCACTACATCTTCTTGAACATCATCTTTGGAATGGTTAATTTGTTCCTTACCCTTAAAAGTCTCCATACTAGTAGTATGTGGAAGCTTCTGAACGTCTTGATCAACATCCACTTGCTTGCTTTTGCCTTTCTCCTTGGACTCTTCTAATCCTCTCTTTGCATCCGGTTTCTGATCAGCTTGCTCCAAACTTTTTTCCTT
The DNA here is from genome assembly GCF_000633955.1 of Camelina sativa. NCBI lineage: Eukaryota > Viridiplantae > Streptophyta > Magnoliopsida > Brassicales > Brassicaceae > Camelina > Camelina sativa. The sequence goes on from NC_025702.1 coordinate 20,578,384, forward strand.
TGCCCTTTTAATCTCAATTTGTTCACGTGCCCTGCGGTCTTCTTCTTCATGTAATGAATTTTTCTTGGCGGTTTTAATATCATCCTGCAGGTTTCAGATCGCCAAGAAAGTGACTAGGGTTTTCAACTAAAAAAACTTATATAATCAAAAGCAAACACAAATCGAATCTAATAAACCTTAGATGGATCACGTCTGAAGCAGGAGAAGAACCACATCCTCTGAAACTCACTTCTTTACCATTCAAGGGGAAACAGGGGCCAAAGAAACACCAAATCTAGCTCTTTAATTTGTTTTACTCTAAATGGAAACTTCGTCACAGTTTCGATGAGATGTTTAAGAAATTTCCTGAAATACTTATTAGAGCCACTTTGGTTTCATGTTTGAATTAATCGTGAGAGGTAGAGAGAGATCTCAGGGTAGGGGACAATAACACACCACTAGTGGAGGACTTGCTTTTCTTATAAGTTTATATAAAGGAAAGAGAAATTATACTAATAATGTTGGGAAAGTTTGCACATCAGAATATATTTTGAGTTTCAGATTGTCAGGCTGTGGTAAATCAATATAATCAGGTTAAATGTCAGTTACTTGTATTTTACTATATTTGGTTTCGCATATTTGCATCACTTACTTTCTTTTGACATAAGTTTTTTTTTAAAAAACTTTTTTATATTTACCTATTTCACTATAATATAGTTAGGATAATGTTTATTTTTTTGCTAATCAAATCGTAAAAAGTTGGAGAAAGCAACAAAAAAAAAAAGATTTTACTTTCGTTTGGGTACCACTTAGATTCATCCAGTTTCATTTAAGATCGTCAACGTCAATTAATAATATTAAAGCTGGCTTATGTGCCTTTCAGCCTTTTAACAAATAAACTACTCCATATGGGTAATATGTGAGAAAATGTTTATGTTTTTTTTTTTCTTTTCTATATGCTAGTGATGTGCTTTTTCACCGTTTATGCTAGTATAATACTTTTCTTTCAGATATGATGATTGTTTTCTCTTTATTTATTTCGTACCTAATCCCTGGGTAAATCTTTTGCAGGTTCCTCAACAAAGATTAATCAATCTATAGTGTAAATTTGCTTTCACACTCATATTTTAAATGAAAATGATTTGATAGTTCACGTGGTTCCCATAGCGAGAGCGGCACGGTCGTATTCTTTGTTTGAATGATGTGATTGTGAGTTGTGACCCTTCATTAGCAGACCAGAATCTATGGGCCTTAAAACGATCATTGGGCCCAATTAAAAGAAAAAACAAAAACATAGAAGAAACGTTGTTAACTCGAACTTTTTACAACGCAGTCGCGATAGAGATTGTGGACTCGAGCGATGTCTGTTGAACTAATGGTCCACACATGACCCTTCAGCGCCAAACGCAAAACCTTACTACTATTCTTGTCATTATTATTCCCTTCCTCGTAGCTCTCTTCAACCGCAGCCGCCTCTTTTCGCTTCTCTTCTCTCCACAAACTCTTAACAAGCAGCTCTTTCGTCTCTTTGTCAGGCATCATATTCGAATCTTTCATGTCTTGGAACACTCTGTAAGCAAGCACTGATCTTTCGCATCTGCAGTACGCTTGAACAAGAAGCTTTAACATGTAAGGATCAGGTTCAAGACCAATCTGTCTCACCATTGAGAAAAGTCTCTCCACTGTTTGAATCTCTCCCTGCAGTGCAAAGTGATACATTAAACCCGAGAACGTCTGGATATCAGGAGATACTCCTGTCAAAATCATATCTTCTAGCGTTTCCAAAGCTTCTGCGTTTCTCTTGCACTTTTTTAATGTTCTCAAGAGGGATGAGTACAACAGCATGAGGTTAAAATCCGATATCGAACCGCAGAGAGCTCTGTCTTGGCGGAAAACCTTGATGGCTGCGTCCGGTTTCTTTGAAATTCCGTAGAGATCAATGATCAGCCTAATGGTGCTGAATGGTAATCTGATCCCTTCCATTCTCACTTTCGAGATAAGCTTATCGACCAGTTCAACTTGGCCATTGCGTGCTAACATAGCCATCATTCTCTCAATCGTGTAGGCGTCGTGAGTATATCCGGGTTGAATCGCCACCCAGCAGAAGAAACTCCATGCTGTTTCAGGTGATCTGAAGTTTCTTAGCATCTTGCAGACCAATAGATTTGTCCAGACGAAGTTAGCTTCCTCCAAAGCAGTGACTGCGTCAGAGCTCCACTTCTTTAACGAGTTTGCTAAAGCCTTTGGGTCTAGCCATGGCTTCAGCTTAACTCGAGTTTCATTAACATCATCATTGTGTTCGTCTCCTTCGTCTTCGCTTGGACTATCCATAGAATACATAGAAATGTCCTTGATTCTCTCATCTGGCAACATTTCTCTCAAGAACTCGTCTGTTTCTTGTTCAAAACCAGCCTCCCTCATTCGTTTCAGAGGCTCAAGCAGACGTCTACTTGGAAACTTCCCATCAGCTTTCATCTCAGCAAGCAGAGTCTTGACTTCACCAAACCGTAGCGCATGGACACACGCTTCAAATAAAACCGAATAGTGCTTCAGAGTCCGCGTAATCCTCATCAAAGGCAAGGTCTTGAAAACATTCATGGCTGCATCAAGATTCCCTAATTTCAAAAGATGCTCAATCATAATAGTGAATGTTCTTGAATTCGGAAGCCCTCCTTCGTTGATCATCTGATCAAAAGTATGCACGGCCTCAGAATCTTTACCTAATCTCATGTGAACTTGCATCACAATGTTATAGGACTCAGTGCAGCCTTTCTTCTCATCTCCTGAGCATCTATTGTACTCGTTCCACGTCTTCAGAACCGAGTCGAAATCACCAGCAGTCGCGTACAAGTTCATGAGATTCATATAGCTGAAATGAACTTGGCCGAACTTACCAGCATTGACAACTCCAATAAGAGATTTGAGCTCTGAAGATCGCTGAAACTTAGCAAGAACAGTGGCGAAGGCGTGAAGCGTCTCAGTCTCGAACGAAAAGTGAGTTTTTTTTTGCCTAAGAGTTTTGAAGATAGACCAAGCAGAAGCCACAGATGGGGATGAGCGTAAAGCGTTCTTGACGACAAAGGAATCGAGATTACGGTGGTTTAGAAGAGAGGGAAGCGTCGTGTCTGAGGTTGTGGAGCGGAGGCTGAGACGGATAGAGTCGATGAGGGTTGCTCGGTAAAGGTAATGCTGGACTTTGTTAGGGAATGGGTCACGGGAAAAGAATCGAATTTGATGGATTATTACGGAGTTCTTGACGACAGGGTTGGAGAAGATGAGAGAAAACATCTGAAATCACAGTGACAAGAATCCAAATAGCCTATTTGACTCAAACTAGTGGTTGGGGCAAATGATCGAACACCTGGTGTGCTTTATTGAAACGACACAGTAATTAAGTCTTGCCCCCAAAGTGCTAAAGACACAATTGAGTGTATAAAAAAACTTTTACCGGAAACTTAACAAGAAAAAAGACTTGAAAAAACGGTTCCTTTAGTTTTAATAAGCGGGAAGGGAATAGATCTCCACCGCAAGAATTGAATCCGACAAGGAAAAGATCCTCAAAAGGTTCCAACTTTACCGGAAAAAGAAGAAGAAAGACACAGTTTTACACACCAGAAACAAAGAAATAGCCGAGAGGAGTATTTAAAGTGATGGCAAGTTTGCAAAACGTGAGAGTCTGTGTGGATATGTATATGTGTATTATTATATGGTATGTAACTATGTATACGGATCATGTGTCGTCGACGTGTGGCTGATTCAAAACTTAGAATCTGAGATCATCATTTTATCTCCGGCCAAGAATCTCTTTGAGGGTATCCGGGAGGTTGGAATCTGCCACCATCTCGTTAACCTTCCTGAACCCTTCACCGTACACTGGTGATTCATCTGTCTCTATCTGATGTTTGCAAAACTCCACCAGCTTCTTCTCGAAATCAGACCACTCGCCTTTCTTTGACGCACTAGCTGGAGGAGCACGGGAAGAAGAAGAGGAAGAAGCTGCAGCTGCACTAGCATCAACAGCGGCGTATCTCTCAGACTCCAACCACATGTGGCCTAACACTTGGCATATTCCTTCTTCCAAAACATTGTTAAGATTCTTGTGTCCTGTTTCAAAAGCATAAAACAACTTGAGACTTCTCCCTCATGTTCTTTTGTGTATCTTAAATAATATTTGGTATTTGACCAATTACGTACCATTGAGTCTAAGATAAGCATGCATCATCTCGTGAGCCAAGATGTATCCGGTTAGTAACCTGCGTTTGAACATAGATTTTGATTTGAGCATATTGTCCCGAGAGAGTACTCAAGTGAGAGATGTGAAAGTACCTAGGAAGTCCATATAGGATGAGAATCGCAGTGACCTCGCACTCACGAACTACCCTTTGAGGTTCTGTAGCCATGCCTGTTAGCTTGTTGTCCAGCCCCCTGGTTGGCCCTTGTGAGACCTGCATATGAGTTACAGTCGTCATAAACTCCAATTTACATTTTATTCTGAAGTAAGCGTTATTTCATATAAACTCTTACACTATCGACAATCTGCTCTTCAGACAGGCAAATGCCTCTGGTTACCACCTCATACTGATAGTCCTGCTTGTTTTGAGACTTACAACACAAATGAGTGGAAAGAGAGAGAAATATGAAGTTTCAAATGAGAAATGTTAACTCACAATTTTCTCTTCTTTCTCAGCTTTATTCAGGGCTTGTTTCTCCACCAAAAGAAAAGGGAATACTTTGTCAATCTTCATGTTTAAGCCTTCGAAGAAATCACGCATGTCAAAGTGTAAAGGCTGGCATTCATCAGAATCCATAACGGAAGAATCCATACATTCTAGGCATAGAAGTCGACTGTCACCAAGTGCTACATAGTTCATTCCCATAGGCTGCAATGAAAATTAGCCAATAATCATAAGAACACAAACCAGTAAGCTTATAGTTGATTCTTCATCTCACAGCAGTCCCCTTTGCCGTGTTTTGTGTTGTTTGAAAAGCAGTAAACTCACCTCTAACCTTTCGCAACTGCAACATTTGGGAGTTCCATCAGTTTCATGAGCAAGGCAGTACAATTCCTTCCAGAACGGATGTTTACCAAACTCTCTGACCTGAAAGACATACAATTACAATTACATTCAAGAAGTCTCACCATGGATAGTACCAACAGAGAACTCAGTACTTGTATATACCTTCCCTTTGCAGATATAGCAGTACCGCTCATAACAGGATTTGTGAAAATTGCCTCTTGAGTTAGAAACCTAAGGAGTTGTCAAGAATTTAAGTTTTGCATCCAGAAAAACAAATGAATAACTCAGGGAGTAAATTAAAGATACCAAGCAGTTTCAAAAGCAGTTTTAAATTCAAATTGTCCTACATAGTTTTTAACCTCCTGGATGGCAATTGGTTTGTCGCAAGCATGGCAAATTAAACATTCAGGATGCCAAAGAGCACCCAAGACATTCACAGATCTTCCATGTTCGATCACAAGGTCGCAACCACCACACATGCTACAAGTGAAATACTCATAAACAGGTCATGACCTAGCAATGGATAAAGAAGATAAGAGAACTAGCAATGGACGCATAAGCTTACCTACTAGGACGATTCACCTTTGGGAGCTTTACATCTTCTTCCAGCTTTGGGAGATTTCCATCTTCTTCCACCTTATTTTTGAGTTGCTCGATTTGACCATTCTCATTCAAACTGTCCCAAATAACCCGCTGAACATCTTCATCCACAGGACCTCTAGTAGAAATGATGTTATTTTCTTCAAGTCGAGGAGGAGACTCTACCATGTTTAGGCTATCCTGAACCATCAGAGCATGCTGTTTATCATTCTCCACTTGATCATCTTCGAATTGCTTTCTTTTGCCTTTGTCCTTTGAACTCTCCTTAACAGCCTTAGTAAGCTGCTTATCTACATCTTGCGGAGCTCTACGTGGAATACTTTTATTTTCAGCGATTCGAGTGGGATACTCTGCCATGTTCAGACTCTCCTGAACCATAAGAGCATGCTGTTTGTCATTCTCCACTTGATCATCTTCAAATTGCTTTCTTTTGCCTATGTCTTTTAAACTCTCCAGAACAGTCTTAGGAAGCTGCTCGTCCTCTTCATCTCCCAATGCAGTATTATTATTAATCTGTCTTTCCCTTTCCTCGTATAGAAGACCATTTGCTACCTGCGCATCCCTTTCTAACTCTCTGGTGCGCCTTCTTTCTTCTTCCTCCTCTTGCTGACGAAGACGGGATGATTCCTGAATGGCCAAATCAAACTGTTCCTCTTCATGAGTGGCCAAAGAAAGCTGTTTAGCTCTTTGGATGTCAGCTTCAAAACGACCCTACAGGTTTTCAGACGCCAAAGCTTTAAGTAAAGTTTAGAAAGGGAAAAAAAAAAGGTCATTTCGACTTGAAACAAAACGTTAAGCAAAATATTCGACACAAGAAACAAACAGCCAAACATATCATAAGTTAACCTCAGAAGTGGAGGGTTTGAAGCAGCAGGGGAGGCACCACATCTTCTGCAACCAACTTTTTCACCGATCTGGCCAACCTTTTTCCCCTGTAAGAATCGAGAGAACATTAAAAAGATTTAAATTTTCCAAGCCAAACATGTCAATTATTACATCAAGCAAAGGCACAAAAAAAACTAGGGTTAAGAAAGTTTGAGAGGATAACTAGGAAACATATTAGCGATCATCTCGGCGAATGAGGACAACGACATTAGATACACAGAACAAGAAAGATACAACAACAACAACCTGATACACAGCTTAGTATGATCCCGAAGAAAAGAAAACTATGCCTCATACTACTTACTATAGGTAGAAACTGCCTGAAAGGACTAAAACCGGAACGTGATCTAACCTGAGAGGAGATAGATATCCGAAAGAACAAGAGTCCCCAAGAGCACGACGGCACTTGAGCTGAAAGTGAAATGCAGGGATTATATATAAGGATGATGATAAAAGTAGAGTTTTCACATGGAGGGGTTTTTTTTTTTTGTTTTTTCTAAAAATTCCCAATTTTGTTTTGATGCAGGCACGGTTCTCTGAATGACAACTTTAATGATGGGACGAAGCTTTTACCAAGGATATTCTTTTTTCAAGCCGTCGAATTTAATAAACTTACGTTTCTACCAAATTGAGACCGAATTTGAAGTAATAATTAGAAGAAAAAAAAAATCAAACTAAAAAAGTCAATACTTTACCCAAACCCGTCTATCGTGAGACGAATCAACAGAGGCCATGGCTTTTGGGTTTCGTTGCAGCCCAAAGCGGTTTCCGTTTCTTTTCCCCGTGCGGAAAGTTCGCGACATCTTCCGAGAGAGTTTCCAGAAGTTTCCACAAACCATATTGAGAGAGCCAGAGAGCTACTGTGTGTGTGTGTTTGTTGTTGAATTGGTCGTTGCTTTGACACAAAAAAAAAAGAAAGAAAGAAAGAAAGAAAAGAAGTAGGCGTGCGTGAAGAAGAAAGAGAAGAAAACACACACCTACCTTTTGGCTTTTGTGGTCCAATCTAAACGACCAGCTGTTTCTGCAACACGTGCCGTTCGCACATTGTTCAGTGGTATTTAAGTAATTTGTTAAGTTTTTCGAGACGACTTTTTTTCCCCTCCTTACCCAAACGCCACCGTTTTAAGTTTAACCATCAATTAACTTAAAAAAAAACAAATTAAATAAATCATGATAAATAGAAGATTTAATTTTATGAAAAAGGCTATAGAACTAATGAAAAATGTGAATTATCAATTATGTTAATGTGAATCATGTTTTTTCCGATATTGATTTAAATAGAAACAAATGCAATGTCTATGTTGGCATAGTTGTACTATGATTTTGGCATACTATGATAACGTCCTGACTCCTAAATATAGAATGTCATCATTGGGTATATAAATAAAATATCTGTCTTTTTTTCTGTTTTTTGGCCAGATATCTTTAAAAAAAAAAAAAACATAAGTGTACTTTTGACCCCAATATAAAAGACTAAAAAAGAAGATGCAAGTGTACTTGATGTGGCTTGTAGGGGTGCTTTTGTATATATATGCAGGTATGTAAAGAAGTTTGTTTACATGTGTTTCCTATATGGCTGCTTCAAAGATTTGAATCTGGTTTCGTCCAGTGTGGAATACTTTTCAGGATTTTATGGAGGCTCGAGTCTGAGACCATCTTGTTAACTTTCTTGTATCCAAGACCATAGACAGGTGAATCGTCTGTTTCTATCTGATCCTTGCAAAACTCCACCAGTTTCTTCTCGTAATCAGATTTAGCACCTTTCTTTGATGAACTAGCAGCTGGAGTGTGGGACGAAGACGAAGAAGCTGCAGAAGTGGTGGAGTAGGTCTGTGACTCCAACCACATATGGCCTAGCACTTGGCATATTCCTTCTTCTAACTCTAACTTAAGATTCCTATAACCTGTGATCATTTCCCAAAAACAAAATAAAAAATACTTAAATTTGAGAGGTTTCTCAATGTCTCTTGGCGAATAAAAAGTAGATTCTTGACCACTAAGTACCGTTGAGTCTTAGCCAAGCATGCATCATCTCATGAGCCAAGATATATCCAGTTAGTAACCTGTGTATGAAGAGAAATATGATTTTATAGTCTATACGTGCTAGAGTACTTTTAGAAGTATGAGATGAGCCTTAAGAAAGAGATCATAGTACCTAGGAAGTCCATAAAGGATAAGAATTGCAGTGACCTCACATCCACCAATAACCCTTTGTGGTTCTGTAACCATGCCTACTAGCTCCTTGTTCGGCCCCATGATTGGCCTTTTTAAGACCTGCATATGTGGTGCAGAACGCAGAGTTAAAGTCATAAATCCAATCTAGTTTTAGTCTGAAGTAGAGTGTTACCCAATATAAGCTCTTACACTATCAACGAACTGCTCTTCAGACAGACAAATACCTCTGGTTACAACCCCATGCTGATTGTCCTGCTTGTTTTGAAACTCACAAAACATATGAGCGAAAGAGAGATAGAGAGAGATAAAGATGTTTCAGTTTAGGAGATGTACTCACAATCTTTTCTTGCGCCTCAGCTTTATTTAGCGCTTCTTTCTCCACCAAAAGAAGAGGAAACTCTTTCTCAACCTTCATATTTAAGCTTTCGAAGAACTCACGGATTTCAAAGTGCAAAGGTTGGCATTCATAAGTATCCATAACCGCGCATTCCATACATTTTACGCATAGCCAACGATTGTCAGCAAGCATTACATACTTCGTCCCCCAGGGCTGCCAAAGAAAGAAGAAAAAAAACATGAGAAAGCTTTACTGTTATCTTTCTTCTTCCGAAATGGCGGTTGATTCTTTATCTCATTCTCATCAGCCAAACTTCATTTTGTTAAGTTAAATTAAGCCCACCTCTAATCTCTCACAACTGCAACACTTGGGAGTTCCATCAACTTCATGAGAAGGGCAGTATTTTTCCTTCCAGAACGAATGTTCATTATACTTTATACCTTCCACGGATGAAGGAATCTGAATACAGTTACATTAACATCCATCATCGCCAGGAAAAGTACAACAGATAATCCAAAGTCGTATACTGTTGTTATAAGATACTAATTTTTTAACTTTCCAACTCATAAACCACAATGATAAGTTACCTTCTTTTTGCAGACATAGCAATTTGGGTGACGACGCTCCTTGTAGCAGGTTATATGACACCTCCCTTTTGTGTTTGAAAACTAAAAAGAAGTACTCAGGAATTAGATGTTGCATCAGAAATTGTAATGAGCAACTAAATTAGTACTATACGGTTTCAAACCTCGTGCATAGGGATTGGATTGTCGCAATAAAGACAACAAAAACATTCAGGATGACAATTAACACCCAAGGCATTAACAGATCTTTTTCCATATTCAATCGCAGAATTGCAACCATCACAAATGCTACAAGTGAAACAATCTTAACCATGTCAGGACATTTCTGACTTGTTATAAAGCATGCAAGGAAACCGCCAAATCAACAGGCAAATGCAAATGCTTACCTATGAGGACGGTTCACGTTAAGATCTATTTGGCCCTTACCCTTGCAACTCTCCTGCGTATCTTCGTTCAGCGGAGGTATTGGGGTAATGTTTTTATTTTCTTGAGGAGGCTCCACCATGTATAGACTCTGCTGAAGAATTAGAGCATGTTGTTCATCATTCTCCACAAGAGCATCTTCAAATTGCTTTCTTTTGCCTTTCTCCTTCAAACTCTCTTCAACAATCTTAGAAAGCAGCTGATCTTCTTCGTCAACCAAAGATTTATCAAGCTCGGTTTCTTCCTTGTACTGCAAACCACGCGCTACCTGATGATCCTGCTCTCGCTGACGACGACGACGACGACCAGAAGTTTCTTGCGGGTTATAGCCATCTTGAATGGCCCATTCAATTTGATCAGCTTCTGATTTTCTCTGACGTAAGATGACATCTTCATACAGTGAAATATCTGTAACAATAGTGGTTTCTGCTTCAAAACGATCCTGCAAGTTCAGCTAGTTAAGCAATCTCCATATCAAAGGAAGGAACCAAGAAAGATAGCCAAATGAACTAAATTACCTCAGAGGGATCATGTTTAGTGGAAGGTTTAAAGCAGGACAGACACCACCACATCCTCTGAAACTAACTTCTTCACCGATCTTCCCAACCTTTATATCATAAACAAAGAAATATATAACGCAAAGTGATAAAGATAACAACAAAAATACACTGGGTTTTGTAAATTGGTAACTATCTCGGTGTATAACGGGATTATAAATAAAAAAACACACTGGGTTTTGTAAAATTCCCCAAATTTGAGGGTGACCTGTGGTGAAATTCGCTATGAGAAATAAAATTCGAAACTTTGCAATGGGAATTATGTAAATTTCTCCACTTTCGTAACAAACGACGCGGAGAGATATAAAGGATCAAGTGAAATTAGTACTGACCAAAATCCGTGGTGTGAATGAATACGCTCAAAAGGTTTGAAGGCCATGGCATTTTTTTTGGGGTTTCTTTGCTGCACAAAACTCTTTCCTTATTTTTATTCAGTTGCGAGACTTCAGACTTGTCCAGAATTTACCCAACCAATTGTAGAAAGATTGAGAAGAAAAAAAGACTAACCAACCGCGTAGGCACATGGAGAAGAAAGAAACACACACAAAAANAAAAAAAAAAAAAAAAAAAAAAAAAAAAAAAAAAAAAAAAAAAAAAAAAAAAAGACAAACACTTGTGGTCCAGCTGGTTCTGCCACGCGGCGCAAGCACGTTTCTCAGTGGGTATAAACAAAATGGGCCTAGGCCCATACCCATTATCAATTGTGTGTCGACGACCTTGACGTATGGCTCTCTTGATTAAAGTATTAAACCCACATTTACACCTCCACGTGTATCAAACATTTCCTAATTTATAAAAATTGAAACAATTAACCTGCGCTGTACCAACTACATACATACACAAAGTCGTATTCGCACAGTGACTAATTCAATCTTCAAAACTCAAACTCAAAAGGACAGTTTACTTTTTCAGCAGGCCACGACATATAAAGCCTCAGTCAGACGTACTTGAGGATCGTCGACTAATAAACAAAAAATGATGATCAAAGATATTCAAAACGCAAACAGAGTCGAGAAGAGTGCAAACGACGTACCTTTTCAATCTCCAGGAGATTACGTTAGATTCATAAGTCCCGATGTTTACAGATCCAACAGACAGAAGTATCTCAGAAGCTACACGTTCAAAAGCTACGGGGACGCACAATTCTTGTCGGCCAAGAAACAGAGGAAGTGGTTCAAGAACAAGAAGGCGATGAACATGAAGATGAAGAAGACCAGTGAGTCTCTTGGAAACTCGCTCAAGTCTTGTCTCAGGCTCTTGCTCTCTTGCTTCCATGTCTGATTCGTGTATTTATGTTTACGATCATTTCCTTTTTCTTCTAATCGCAATTTCAACCTCCATCTTTACTATGTTTTCTTTGGAATAATTTCGAACTCCTTGTATAAGTGTATAACCATATCCGAATACAAATCTCACGTTCATATTTTGCATTCGATCAAATGTTTATTTTCTCTTTTTTGATTGCATTGACTTTTGAGAATTGACAGAAGAGATGTAGCTGTTCTGTTTTCGTTGCCGTGAAAAACAGTAAAATGTGTTTATGAGTCCAACGAGAAAGCTATGAATATTTGTTTATCATAATTTTAGTTAATTTTGTTAGCCGGCACAGTCGAATTCTTAGAAACGTTCTTTAAAAATATGAGTCTTTAGTTTATATTATTACAATGTATTTTAAATGTCAGAGAGTTGACTCGTGTCTATCATACATACATACATACATTGCCATTGAATATTACGAATAAACAGAGATTAATATTCTAATCAGTTTTTTTATACCAAGATTATAAAAATTCAAGTAAAAAGGACAGAAAGAGACGTGTACAGATTAGGTTGGTCCGTCGCGATCAATGAGTAAATAAATCGTAGTGACAGTGATACTTTAGGGTATTGAGTATATATTGTTAGGAAACTATGTATGAAATGAAACTAACTATAACGATATTATGTGCAACAAGCCAACAACTCAAAGCAAAGTAAATGAACCATAAATTACACGTCATTTTTTTCCTTTTAAAGTGTTACATAACAAAACTAGAGATCGAACTATTCAATCATCAAGCACAAAGTCTCTCTGTGGAATCTCTCTCTCCCTGTTTTCTTGGTCCCCAACGTCGGCCTCACACCGGTTGTCAGAAATTTCTTCCCTGGATGACAAAGAAAAAAAGGAAACCTTTTAGGGGAACCGTTCCTGGCTCATCTAAGTTTGCCACCGTCTACGCTCGCGCTTCATCTTCCCTCTCCGGTAGGCTGCGAGTAGGTAACTCTTCTGACGGGGGCATCGATGGCGGTGGACACTCTAAGGGATCTGTTATGATATCCTGCGCGGAATCCCCCGTCCCACACCCTCCCTTCGGCTTAGATCTGAAATCGCGAGCTACCTTGGAAACTGCCCCAAACCCAGATCCAAGCCCAGCGGCAAATCCTCTGCCTGCCTCCACTGTTGAAACTCCCGTCTCCGGTGTTGAGTCAACAGTAACCCTAGACCATGAGTCGCCTTCTATAAATAATGCCCAATTGACGGTCCCTGCGACTGTCTTGGCCATTCCGGGTCAGCAAAACCCTCCTGTCACCACCGATACAGCTACAAAGACTCATCCTAAACTTGCTACTGCGGTTTCTGAGCTCTGGATTGATCGGGTGAAGGGATCTTCAAAACGTCTCTCCAAGACAGACGATGGCTTCACTCTCCCGTCTGGAGAATTATGTGTTAGCATCCCTAACGAAGTCATCGAGAGGAACAGACGCACTTGGGACTTCTTCATTCTTGGTCAGTTCTATTCTGATCCACCCTCTCAAGGGACCATCCACAACATTGCAAATGGTATCTGGAGCAGAAATTACAGAGACATCACTATCTCGAAGTTGGAAGGAAACGCCTACCTGTTTAGGATTCCTAACTCCCACACCCGACATCGAGTTCTCACCCAAAGATTGTGGCAGATCGAGGGTCAAACCATGTTCGTTGCTAAGTGGGAACCAGGGTTCACCCCTGAGAAACCCGAACTATCCTCTGCCCCAATTTGGATTGAATTGAGGGATGTGCAGCTGCAGTTCTTCCATGAGGAAGGTCTGCAACGCATTGCCAGCCTCGTGGGAGATCCTAAGAGTCTCCATCCCGCAACAGCAAACAAAACCAACCTGGACGTGGCTAAGGTGCTCACTGTCATTGATCCGAGGAAACCGCTACCGGAAGCTATAAACGTGTAGTTTGAATCTGGCCAAATCAGTAGGATACTGGTCTCTAGCCCTTGGATGCGGCCGGTGTGTACTCATTGCAAAGAAATTGGACACAGCATCAAACGCTGCAGGTTAGCGCCCATCACATGTATATCCTGCTCCTCTTCATCCCACACCATTGCAGCTTGCCCGAAAGCCAAATCTGCACCTTCGAAGCAGCGACGAAAACAGCGAAGGAAGAGATCAAAGACTCCCGCCTCTCGTATTGAGATAGAACAGAGTGGCATAGAACAGTGCTGGCAGATAAAACCAGCTCCGACAGAGCCTAGCATACAATCACGTGCTTGCATTGTCAACACCGTCATGCGTCAAACAAAAGATCTGGTAGTGGGGTCTAATGGGCCTCATGCTCAGAGTTTGGTTGCGGGGACATCTTACAAGCCCATTATTGCCAGTTCATCTGCCGCGACTCAACCTGTTCCATCAGAGGTTGCGGTATCTGTGGACTCTTCTGACATCCCTTCATCGGACTCGGAGGAGGAAAAGATTATCAAAGTGCTTTCTAAGCGGAAGTAGAAACTCCTAAGGGGCAAGGGCCTCAATCTCTCTCTTTAAATATGTGTACAAAGGAAAGTTTTTTGTTGGAATGTCCGGGGATTTAATATAGCATCTCACCGGAGCAGATTTAAGAAGTGGTATAGGGCAAATAAGCCTCTTTTTGGTGGTCTAATAGAGACACACGTCAAGCAGCCAAAGGAAACGAAGTTTATTTTGAAGCTTCTTCCTGGCTGGTCTCTGGATTCTAATTATGCCTTCTCTGAGTTAGCGAAGATTTGGGTTGTCTGGGATCGTGCGGTCCAGGTTGTGATTGTTGCCAAATCCTTGCAAATGATTACGTGCGAGGTTCTTCTACCGGGTTCATGTAGATGGATTGTCGTCCGAATTGTCTACGCGGCGAATGAAAAGGACAAACGGAACGAGCTATGGACTGAGATTGTTGATTTGGGTGATTCTCAGGTTGTTGGTGATCGACCTTGGCTTGTGCTCGGAGACTTTAACCAAACGTTTCATCCTCAGGAGCACTCCCAGCTGACATCTCTAAATGTTGATCGCAGAACAAGAAACCTCCGAACCTATTTGCTTTCTGCAGAGTTGTCGGACCTGGTGTACAAAGGGAACAAGTTTACCTGGTGGAATAAAAGCAAAACTAGGCCAGTGGCAGAGAAGTATGACCGTATTCTGGTCAACGAAAGTTGGTGTATAGAGTTTCCATCCTCATTGGGGATTTTTGGTGAACCTGATTTTTCTGATCATGCCTCTTGCGCAGTGGTACTGGAAAAGGACAAGATAAAGGAGAAAAGACCCTTTAAGTTCTTCAACTTCCTCGTCCAGAATCCAGATTTCCTAAATTTGGTTAGTGATAGTTGGTATTCGCTTAATGTTGTTGGCTCTGCCATGTACAGAGTTTCCAAGAAGCTGAAAGCCCTCAAAAAGCCGATCAAGGAGTTTAGTAGACTTAACTATTCCGGAATAGAGAAGCGCACTAAGGAGGCTCATGAACTGCTTTTGAGCTACCAAAACCTCACTCTAGCCGACCCCTCCATTACAAACGCTGAACTAGAATTGGAAGCACATCGTAAGTGGAGCCTTTTTTCCACTGCTGAGGAGAGCTTTCTCCTACAAAAATCTAGAGTGCTATGGTTCGCAGAAGGTGATGGCAACTCAGCCTATTTCCACAGAATGGCAGAATCCAGGAAAGCTATAAACACGATTGATACTCTGTACAACGATCAAGGAGTGAAGATTGAAACGCAAAAGGGATCATTGACCATTGTGTGAAGTACTATGAGCAACTTCTTGGAGCTGAGCTAGGTCCTTGCCTACTCGAACAGGAAGACATGAACCTGTTGTTGTCGTATCGCTTCTCTCCTCTCCAAATCAAAGACNCCTTTGCGGGTCGGGTCCAGTTGATCTCCTCTGTCATATTTGGTTCCATTAATTTATGGATGTCCACTTTTATCCTCCCAAAAGGTTGCATCAAGAGAATAGAGCGCCTTTGCCAGAATTTCCTTTGGTCCGGAAATATTGATGAAGGCAAAGCTGCGCNTGCCAAGGAATAAATCGTGCGGACCTGATGGCTACTCTGCAGAGTTTTTAAAAACCTCGTGGAGCATCATTGGTGCTGAAGTCACTGATGCCATTGAAGAGTTCTTTAGCTCAGGAAGACTGTTAAAGCAATGGAATGCGACTACTGTTGTCCTCATCCCGAAGACCTTGAATGCCTCAACAACCGCTGACTTTAGACCTATCTCGTGTCTAAACACACTTTATAAGGTCATAGCAAAATTACTTACGGGAAGACTTCAAAAGCTGCTTACCTTTGTCATATCTCCGGAGCAGTATGCTTTTCTTCAGGGTAGGTCACTTGCTGAAAATGTCCTTCTAGCAACGGAGATGGTCCACAGATACAACTGGAGAAACATATCTCCCAGGGGAATGCTCAAGGTCGACCTGCGCAAAGCATTTGACACTGTACGTTGGGATTTTGTAATAGCTGCCTTGCGCGCCCTCGCTATCCCCAAAAAGTTTATAAACTGGATTCATCAGTGCATATCCACAGCAACTTTCTCAGTCGCAGTAAATGGCTGCAGCGGGGGTTTCTTTAAGAGCTCCCAAGGTATTAGACAGGGAGACCCTCTTTCACCGTACCTGTTCGTTCTTGCAATGGAGGTCTTCTCAAAGTTACTTCAATCTAGATTTGACAATGGTTATGTTCACTATCATCCCAAAGCTATTGATCTTACCATCTCCCATCTCATGTTCGCCGATGACGTTATGATCTTCTTCGATGGTGGTTGCTCCTCCCTACATGGCATTTGTGAAACTTTAGACGACTTTGCTTCTTGGTCGGGGTTGAGAGTCAATAAGGATAAAAGTCAGCTATTTCTTGCGGGACAAGACCAAATAGAAGCATCTGTTGCTACCTCCTATGGCTTCCCGCTAGGCTCCTTACCAATCCGATACCTTGGACTCCCTCTAATGTGTAGAAATCTTCGCATAGCGCAATACGAGCCTCTGCTTAACAAGATCTCTAGAAGATTCCAATCCTGGTCCATCAAAGCCCTGTCCTTTGCGGGTCGGGTCCAGTTGATCTCCTCTGTCATATTTGGTTCCATTAATTTATGGATGTCCACTTTTATCCTCCCAAAAGGTTGCATCAAGAGAATAGAGCGCCTTTGCCAGAATTTCCTTTGGTCCGGAAATATTGATGAAGGCAAAGCTGCGCAGGTGGCTTGGGTATCATTATGCTTGCCTAAGGATGAAGGCGGTCTTGGTTTTAGGAGCCTCACAGATTGGAATAAGACCCTTCTGCTCAGGCTCATCTGGAGGTTGTTTGAGAATAATGGATCGATCTGGGCAGCTTGGCACCATCACCACCATATAAAAAATAGCTCCTTCTGGGAAATCTCCATTAAAGCTTCTGACACTTATTCCTGGAAGACGCTGCTAGGGCTAAGGCCTCTCGCGGAACATTTCATCAAAGCACAAGTAGGTAACGGCTTAAAAGCTTCCTATTGGTTTGACAACNAGCATCTGTTGCTACCTCCTATGGCTTCCCGCTAGGCTCCTTACCAATCCGATACCTTGGACTCCCTCTAATGTGTAGAAATCTTCGCATAGCGCAATACGAGCCTCTGCTTAACAAGATCTCTAGAAGATTCCAATCCTGGTCCATCAAAGCCCTGTCCTTTGCGGGTCGGGTCCAGTTGATCTCCTCTGTCATATTTGGTTCCATTAATTTATGGATGTCCACTTTTATCCTCCCAAAAGGTTGCATCAAGAGAATAGAGCGCCTTTGCCAGAATTTCCTTTGGTCCGGAAATATTGATGAAGGCAAAGCTGCGCAGGTGGCTTGGGTATCATTATGCTTGCCTAAGGATGAAGGCGGTCTTGGTTTTAGGAGCCTCACAGATTGGAATAAGACCCTTCTGCTCAGGCTCATCTGGAGGTTGTTTGAGAATAATGGATCGATCTGGGCAGCTTGGCACCATCACCACCATATAAAGAATAGCTCCTTCTGGGAAATCTCCATTAAAGCTTCTGACACTTATTCCTGGAAGACGCTGCTAGGGTTAAGGCCTCTCGCGGAACATTTCATCAAAGCACAAGTAGGTAACGGCTTAAAAGCTTCCTATTGGTTTGACAGTTGGACTTCCCTTGGTCCCTTGTTGAAGAAACTTGGTAATTTTGGCCCTCGACACTTGCGAATCCCGCTAGATGCACGAGTTGCAGACGGATACAGAGATGGTGACTGGATAATCCCCTTATCTAGATCAGCAGCGGCTACTGCTATTCATGACCATATATCCTCCCTCCCTGCCCCGTCCCTTGATTCTCCAAATGACTTTTTTGTTTGGTCTGTTAATGATGTGGTTTGCCAGGGTTTTTCTTCAGCAATGACTTGGGAAGCACTCAGGCCTAAGGTATCGCCGAAGGACTGGGCCCCCTCTGTGTGGTTTAAGGGTGCAATACCTCGGTTTGCTTTCCAAATGTGGATTGCCATACTTGACAGACTACCCACCCGTCAACGCCTCGCAGCATGGGGACAGTTGAGATTGTCTGAGTGTTGTCTATGTACGATCTAGACGGAGTCAAGGGATCACTTAATGCTCGCGTGTGAGTTCTCAGCCCAATTTTGGAGGATGATCTTCAGCAGACTGTGCCCCCGTCAACGGCTATTTTGTTCATGGAACGAACTCCTCTCCTGGACCAGACAATCTTCAAACTCCGTCCCTGCTCTGTTACGCAAAGTGGTCGCACAGGCAGCTATCTATAACATTTGGAGGCAAAGGAACAACCTTCTCCATAACTTTTGCAGGCTCGCCCCGTCCATCATCTTCAAGATACTCGACAGGGAGGTACGCAACATCATCACAACAAGAAGACTAAGGAAGCATTGGCGAAACCTAATGCTTCTTTGGATCCGTTAACAACCCTAAGCTGCTGTTGTATAGGTATTACCTTTTGTAAAACCTTTATTCATTACTAATAATATTTACNAAAAAAAAAAAAAAAAAAAAAAAAAAAAAAAAAAAAAAAAAAAAAAAAAAAAACTAGAGATCGAACTTCGGAAGACCAATCTCCAGTACCAAAAAAGAAAAGAAAAAAACTCAACTTAAGAGTAATATATCTAATTATAAAATATGTAGTCCACACGATTCTAAGATATTAGGACTTGACCCCCCAAATCATATCTCCACCACACAAACCTTAAATAAACGAGTCAATAAACACTTTCAACAAATTTTGTTCGAACCTTTGAGGGTATATATATGTATTGTCGTTATCATAAGAAGATTAATATTACAAAAAGGTTTGACCATTAAAGTTAAGAATCACATAATTTATCTCTGAACTATTGGTGTTGCCGAATCAAATCACCCGATCATAATGAATAATATTGCATACAAAAGATAAAAGTAAAAATCATATCGTATCTCATATTTCTCGAGCACTAGATTCTCTAACATGTACATATGTATATCCCATTATATTTTCTTTTTCTGATCAGCGTACGTTCCGTTAAGGTTTAGTACTACACAAGTATTGAGGTATATGGGTTCAGTAAATGGGCTTAATATTGAAATTGGGCCCGAATTTTGAATACTGGATGAGTTTGTTTCCAAAGTCCCACATCGGTAACTCTGGATTCGCTCGCTCTCACAACAGGGATATAAAAGCAGTACGGGAGCAATCGTTCAAATCATACCTTTCTCGGCCTTTTGGCTAAGATCAAGTGTAGTATCTGTTCTTATCAGTTTAATATCTGATATGTGGGTCATCGACTCACACGATATTAACTCTATTTTTTAAGGGGGGAGATTCCGCCACGTCAGCTTGCTGATTGGGCTCTCACGTGTCGCCTTCGTCTTGCACTACTGCGAAGGCCTGGCACACCTCACCAAACACGAGTTCAATATTTTTCAAGTCAAACTGATTTATCTTATGTTCTTAACCAACGTTAACCAGTAAGTAAATTACCAAACACAACCGAAAGTGTTCTGTCTGAAATAACCAGTTATTATTGAATTCTGTCAATGGATTATAAAAAAGACCCAAAAAACCTAGCAGCAAAGGCCCAACCACCAAAGGCCGCTCTTCTGACCTTAAAAACTTTCATTTTGTTTTTCTCCGGATCAGTCCACAAAATGTACCTTGTATATCAATCCGTTTTAAGAAGAGATTGCATCCCTTTCTTGAATATAAAAGCTAAGATAACATATCTGGGATAATGTGAATATATGTCCGACGTTATTCAGAATTCGAGGCGATTAGTGATAAGCTCCAAAAACAAGGTATATGTTAGTTTACCATTACCAATGCTCTCTTTTGTTTTTTACCATAGAACACTCCTACTCTCATAAACTCACCAAACATAACAATCACAAATATTCATATACATGCAACCCAATATACTAATAAAAATAATAGATTTCAAAAGTAATATCGGATCGGATACGTAACGTTGTGTGTGTGTCTGTGTTTTTATTTTCTTTCTATAACGACTAGTTGGAAACATGACGACAATATAGAGAGAAGACCTGGATTGTCCCACAACCTTTTTTTCTGCATTGATCTTCGGAGGAACACACAAGAATTTTAAAAAAAAAAATAATAAGAAAAAAAAAAAACCTTTCATGCTTTCACATTTTAAATTTTATAATGACACTTTAATTTTTCTTGTGTGGATTCTTTGACAAACGGAAGTCCACTTCTCACACACAAACAAATTCCGGACATCGCATTTGTCAATTTTTCTCATATCTCTCTCTCCAAAAAAAACACGAGAGAGAGAGAGACGTAGACACAAAGTCACAAGAACCCAAAAGCTTGAATCATCTTTCCAAAAATTTGATGTTTTCTTTTTTACTTTCATTTCTTTTGAGGTCAGTTATTTTTCACTATTCTGTCCTCTTCCATCATATTTATCTGTTGAGCGAGTTACATTTGGAATTTTATCACACTTTATTCTTCTTACTTTTGCCTTTGCTGCCCCATTTTTTTTACAAATCCTTTTTTGATACTGTGTTTGGAAGCATTCGACGATATGTCCTTGGTTTCGGGTGGATTTTATTTAATGTTATAGCGGTGACTTTTGTTTTTGTTTTGGCTTTTCAGAAACGAGAAAATGGGTTCACGGGTTTATTATTGCATAGTGCATACTAGTATTATGTGTTCGGTGAATATATTGTCTCAGTGTAGTGTACGTACCATCTAACCATCACCTCCTCTGTTATGGCTGCTGCGTGGTAAATTTTTTTTTTAACCTACTCATCCAAAATTTAGTGGAAAATAATATGTGATTCAATAGAAATTTGGTAAGAGAATAATTTAAATTAAGATAGGAATATATTATCGTGCTTAGGGGCCATGTGAATGTGATTCAAGAACTGTGGAGGAGTTAGAGGGACGGTCAACAACTCTGACTTGCTTGCCAACAAGGAAGAATCTATCAACCCCCATCAAAATTATTTAGTTATGTCTCCTTATTATCATCTATATATCTTTAGTTGTTAAAATTAATAACTCATGAATGTATTTTTTTTTAACTAACGCATGATAGTATTGAATCAACCATCAGCTAATCTATTAAAATAAGGTTGTATCAAGAAACAGAAATGGGGTAAATATTATTTTAATACACATGAACATGTAATATATAGTTAAGATAAATTAATTTATAAAACTAGTTTGGTCACCATCCATAAGCACCACAGTAACTTTTATTTTCAAGGCAAAAAAAACACTCTTGTCTATTTCTGATTTAGACCATCTTATGTAGAAAGCTCTCTCTCTCTCTCTCTCTCTCTCTTTATTTTGGCCGATTTGGTTGAGAATTAGACGACTCGTGGGGTCGTGTACACACACATTGGTGACTAGTCTTTTGACACGAGTCGCCTCTCTTCTTTCTCACAACCATTGTTTCCATGAAACATGAAGCTAAAGCTAAAACTTTTCTTCTTCAATTGAAAACCCACCACGCTTCTTTTGTCCATTTTTAATGTTTATACTAAAAAGTTTCCTCCTTTATTACTATTGCTAAAAAAGAGATAGAGAAGATTCGCAAAGTTAAGAGTTTCCATTGGCCTCTTTCTCTCACAGTCACAGGTGAAGAAGAAGAAGATTCACTTGCCTTTTCTTCAAAAAGTCCCCAACTTTTCCCTTTAAAGTAGAAGCTTTTATTATGGGTTTCTAGCCGAACCTCTGCTACGATCTCTTGAAGCATTTACATTAACTCTTTTGGTTAAGGAGAAAAAGTCAGCTCCTTTTGTGATAGTTCTGAGACATATCGCATATATGGGATTTGGGGTAGGTGGTGGAGGTGGTAGAATGTTGGATTTGAGGATGGTCCAACATCACAAGCGTTCAAAGAGGTAAGCTGTCTACTCTCTATAGTTCGTTATTGTAACAACTACTTTTATTTGTTTTTGCCTTGTAATTTTTGTAGATTTCTCTAAATGTGTCACTGTTTGCTATTAATGGAATCCTTTGCTTGGTTGGGTTAAGGCAGAAACTGGGGATTTGAAAGAGTTATATGATTGCAAATTATCAATCAGATCTTCTCTTGTTCGTTGTTAAAAAAACGTTTAGATAATGCAAGTGTAGTTGGTGAAGATTTTAACGTTTTAAATTTTGTCTGATACAATTTGGATTTATAAGATTGATTCTTTGGCAAATGCTCTTTTTGCACAGTGCCAGCTTTCCAGAAAAGAAAAGAGGTGAGGGAGATCATAAAACCTCAAATGGTTCTCATGAAGCCTCTCAACGAATCAAGCTGGTGAGTAGGATCATCTCTTTTTTGCTTTTTTTACTTGTTAAAGTTGAGATAAAGTGTATTGGTATTTGTTAAAGAACAGCCTAAGACGCTGAGACATCATTCTTGCTCTTCTTGGATTTATCTTTATGTTTCTTTGACTAATAAGTATCTTTTTTTTTCCCCCAAGCTGCTTTTTTCTTTTGCATCTTTTTTGTGAAAAAAGCCTTTACACATATGTTTCGCTAGACTTCTTTGTATCTTTCTTATTTGTCTTTCCCTATATTACTTTTAAATGAATTTCCTTTATTCTGGTATCAAGTTTGTGAGAAACTAATCTCTCTTATAAGTGGAAAGTGAGTCCAAAGCTGTTTCTATTTCTTATTAAACAACCACTTCTGTGAATCGTTTATGGATGTTTGTCTGACTTGGTTTAGGACATGGGTCGTTCAAATGAATCCAAGCGTAGTCAATATCATTCAAACACCGAAACTTCATTGAAGCAAGAGGTAATGTTTACGTTTTTCTTTTCTACTTACTTGGTCCTTTTGTTCGGTTGGTTAGTTTCAGTTACCTTATTATTCCTATGATTGGAATCACAGATTAGTCAGCTGGAGACTAGATTACAAGATCAGTTTATGGTTCGTTGTGCCTTAGAGAAGGCGTTAGGTTATCGAACAGCCTCTTCTTACATATTGAGTGAAACAAATGACATTCCCATGCCTAAGGTCAGTAGTTACTTACACTTCCCAAAACTAAATATTCTTTTCTAGAAATGAGCTTTGTGCATTATAAAGATGCGTTCTTGGTTTTTCTTTTCTCTTCAGCCAGCTACTGATTTAATCAAAGACATTGCTGTTCTGGAGATGGAGGTCATACATTTGGAACAGTATCTTCTTTCATTGTATAGAAAAGCCTTTGAACAGCAAATCACTTCTGTATCACCAAATTCAGAGAACAAGAAGCCAAAATCTCCTCCTGTAACAACCCCTAGAAGGCGTCTAGACTTTTGTGAAGATGATGATACCCCCTCAAATACAGAGCAGCCTACTAATGCTCTGCTTGGTGATAGTCAAGATCAATCACAGAAAACAAAGATTCCTGCGGCTGACCGAGACCAGGTAGACTCCAGTTTTCGCCGTAGTCACTCCCAACGTTCGGCATTTGAGAGTAGAAAAGCTTCTCCAGAAGATTCTTGGGGTAAAACCATCCGCTCTTGTCACTCCCAACCGTTGTATGTGCAGAATGGAGAAAATCTAATCAGTCTAGCTGAACATCTTGGCACCCGAATCTCGGATCATGTTCCAGAGACACCCAACAAGTTATCTGAAGGAATGGTCAAGTGTATGTCAGAAATATATTGCAAGCTTGCAGAGCCGCCATCTGTACTACATCGTGGGCTTTCATCTCCAAACTCGTCTTTATCATCGAGTGCATTTTCGCCTTCTGACCAATATGATACATCGAGCCCTGGATTCGGAAACATTTCCTCTTTTGATGTTCGGTTAGATAACTCTTTCCATGTAGAAGGAGAAAAGGACTTCAGTGGACCTTACAGCAGCATTGTTGAAGTGCTTTGCATTTACAGAGACGCCAAAAAGGCCAGTGAGGTTGAAGATCTTCTGCAAGACTTCAAGTGAGTCACTTTGAGATTTGCTTAGAGACTAAAGCTGGTCCTTTGAGACATTTAAGTTGTTACATATAGGCTAGAATTTGATTGGATGTGAATTGGGATCTATTGATGCATAATCTTGAAAATGTTTAAACTTTTGCAGATCGCTCATCAGTAGATTGGAGGAAGTAGATCCAAGGAAGTTAAAACATGAAGAGAAGCTAGCGTTCTGGATAAATGTGCACAATGCACTTGTGATGCATGTAAAGTCCTATCTTTCAAGAACCAATCTCATTTTCTCAACGTCTAGATATTTGGTTTCTTATCGAAATTACATTCAAATCTCTTTTAGGCCTTTTTAGCTTATGGGATTCCACAGAACAATGTGAAGAGAGTCCTACTGCTACTCAAGGTAACAAACATCTCTTGGAAGGAGAGAATAAACACAGTTGAACTATCATTTTCTAGATTCTGAAATTATCAAGATTTTGCATTTTTCCAGGCTGCATATAACGTTGGTGGACACACAGTTAGTGCTGAAGCGATACAAAGTACGATTCTTGGATGCAAAATGTCTCATCCTGGACAGGTACACCATAGAAATTATGAAACTTTGAAACTATTCTCTTCAAAGCACAAAAGCGTAGAAAGTGAAACATTTCTCCTTTTCATCTCTCTTTTAGTGGCTTAGACTACTGTTTGCTTCGAGGAAGTTCAAAGCAGGAGATGAAAGATTAGCTTACGCAATCGAGCATCCCGAGCCTCTCCTACATTTTGCGCTTACTTCAGGCAGCCACTCCGATCCAGCGGTACTTACCTTTGATATTATGAAACACTTAAAATCCTTTGATGCTATAGAAAAAACTGAAGTCTCTTTGTTTCAAAACAGGTTCGTGTATATACACCGAAAAAAATCCGGCAAGAGCTCGAAACGTCGAAAGAAGAGTACATAAGAATGAACTTAAGCATACGAAAGCAGAGAATCCTATTGCCAAAGCTGGTGGAGACGTTTGCAAAAGACTCCGGTTTATGTCCTGCGGGTTTGACAGAGATGGTTAACCGGAGTATACCGGAGTCTTCAAGAAAGTGTCTAAAGAGATGTCAATCTGGTAGTAAATCACGCAAACCAATTGATTGGATCCCTCACAGCTTTACATATAGATATCTTATTCTTAGAGAAGCTGCCAAATGAAATCATTCCCAGTGTAAATATATGGATAAGATATCGCTGTCTATGAATGCCCACTCCCACTATCTGATTATGATAATGTTGGTTCTGTCTCTCTGATATGGAAGTAGAGCGATGATTGGATCTTGTCTCCTCACAGTTACTTGGCATTTTCAATTATTAATATTGTAATACACATCTTAACATCATCAGTCAGATCATAGCACATTATTCGATTTTTATATAATTCCAAAAACTGAAACTGGCAAAAAAAAAAAAAAAAAACTAAAAAAATTTAACTATTTTTATTAATCCAAGCTTATAAATCAAATTGTGCTTAATAAGGCTTTTGGCCAATTATATTCCCCGGAGGGTTGTAAAAACAAATGGTCAAAATCGTTGACTCTTTAGTACACGTGGCTTGAGCACAGCCGAGCTCTTTAGAGTTTCTCCACACGACTTGTTTATAGACCCCGCACGTGTGGTTTGCAGCACACGCGTCTGACTTGTAATTGTAGAAAGGTTTCTCCTTCACCCAAGTCTCCACCGCAAGAGACGGTGTCACGGCCAAACCCTTTGCCCAGAGCTGGTTCGCGCCGTATTTCCCAGGGTTAAGACTCGCGAACTCACACTTCTTCTGGTTCCTCTGGTAACGAGCCAACCTATTCGCCGCAGCTTCCAGCGTCGGGCTCCAAACTAGAGGCGGAACACCGACCGTGGCTCTCGCCTTGTTGTGCGCATCGGTGAAGTCTTTAGCCGCCGCTGAGATTGCCGGAGGTGGAGGAGTAGTAAGAGGAACGGTTTGTTCTGGTTTCAGTATAGCCGCTCGGGAGACGGCTGTGACGGAGATGGCAAGAAGTGCCACGAGGATGATGTGATGGGTTAAAGCCATTCTTGGTTTATTCGCAACCTGGAAAAGATCAGTATTCAGTTTATTATATAGTCACGAATGTTATATAAAGAAATGTAATTAAAAGTACTATATGTTAAAGAGGAGATAATTAGAGATGTATAATGGAGAAAATATATGGGATTAGTGGAAGGAGACAAGATAATAATAATAATAGGAAGAGAGAGGATCATGGCATGTGAATGGCTTGATTGATCGACTCAAGTTGTCTGTGTTGCATGTGACAGACAGATACCCAACTTTATTTAATTTCTTTGTGTTTTTGTTACTTTCAGGCCCATTAATGCTTATAGGGCCAATCTGGGTCCAGTCCTCTTTGCCTCAATTTTTTTTTTTTTTTTTTGCCAAACTATACACATTTTAATTATTGTTGTTGTTCAACATCTAATCAAAGAATATCCTCCAATCATGGCTTTGATATTTCCATGACTGTTTCGTTTGTAACTTTGTATTATTGTGTTTTTTTTTTTTTTTTATGTGGTGCAGATGCAACCCCCAAAGACAAAATTTAAGAAAAATAAAACAAGATTTTCATTTTTAGTGGTGGCAACAAATAATTTGAAATGTAGTTGTCTTTATAGTTTTTTACTCGGTCGTTTTTGTTGTTGTCACATTGTAGTGTTTTGTGTGTTATGTAGTCCCGGATGCAAAAATATGTGATAAAAAAAAAAATGCAGAAGAGAAGTAAGAATGGACCATAACAACTACATCATCAAATTCAAAGCATATCTTTATCATTAACTAATCCTTATCTTGTTTCTTAGAAAAAAAACAAACAATTCGTTCAGTCTGGTACTCAGTTTTCGGTTTGGATATTTTCCTTTAACCAAAACTAGGTTAAATCGCGACGGACCGATTTGCCGGTTGTTAATTAGAGAGAGATTCACGAACATTGATGAGAAGAGTAACCATTACGCATGAAAGGATTCATATATATATATACATATGAAATTGCATTGTCATTATTAAGATAGGAATCACATCAATGGAATCTATATCATCCTCGATCGTGCCCATTTCTCAATTTTTATGCAATAAAAAAAAAAGGATCTATTTAATTGGATAAATTGTTTTTCTCCAAAAAAAAAAAAGTCAAACATGCCTAATTACAGTTTATACGTCTTGGTCGAATTATTTTTTCCTCAAAATAACTAAAATTTGACCATAGCTAGCTAGTTGCAGCTACTCGGCGATGGTGGTCAAGTTAGCCGTAAATCGCCTCTTCCCTTTGCCACAACCTCTTCCACCACCACCGTTCGTCTTCACTCCGGCGATATTTTTCTTTTGGTAAGTTTTTTCCGAAACCGATGCATCTCCGTCGCCGGAAACCCAACCGACTCCGCCGCTTTTGGTTAAAGCTGAACTAGCTTTAACAGCCAAGGCCGCCATTTCCTCCGCTTTTAACGGATGATTGAGCCACGTCAGAGGTAAAACGAAGTAAAGCTGCCCTGATCGGAGCTCCTCGTTGCCGGCTACAGCTGAAACGGCGTCGTCGAAATCCATTTCGTCTGAGTTACAGACGAAACACGTAGGGTTCTTCTGCAGAATCTGCCAAACTTTGACCGTAGTTGAGAACTCTTGTAAAGTACCGTCCAGCAATATAAGCTTCGCTGAATCGCTCCTTGAAGATTCATGTGAAACGCAAGCTCCCATTTTTTTCACTTAGTATTGGAAAACGTTTGTTAACTCTCTGGATACTTCTTTGTACTCTTGAGTGTAAGTTTATTAGTGTTGTGTGTTGTGATTGTGAATATGAAAGAGACTACCTTGTGACGAGTTTATATATTATACGAAAGAAGAAGAAGACAACATCGAGAATCTAAGTCCACGTTGGATGTGTCGTGTAGTGATAACAACTAAACATAACAGCTCACGCTGGATTATTGTCTTGTCAAAACGGACCCATAGCGTGAAGGGGGTATAACGGGAAATGAGGAGAGAGAACGTGGCGAAGAATGAGAGAGGAAGGAGCATAGGTGGTGAAGGAGGAAGGGACCACGTGGCAGACAGATGCAGGACCGGCAAGCAGACAAGATTGAGTTGGCCGGAGGTTTAGCGTCACCGGTGGGTTAGATCTCACGTGAAGACAATAGGGACTACTCTGACTCTGGCCATGCATGTGTGATTAGATTCTTTTTTTTTTTGGACCCTTTTGGTAGATACAAGAGTCACCTACCTTCATTTTTTTATTATTACTTTTTTTCTTCTCTTCTTCTTCTTGATTTTGCATGAATGTGGCATTTATGAAAACCTCCAACATTATTGAAATCCTATATCTTTTATGTTGAATTTGGACGATATGCGAAAAGCTGTAAAGAATTTAAGTTTGTATTTGTGTTTACGATATTATATTTGCTTACTTTAATGATCTCATTCACATTCAGGTCGATTTAGTTGAAGAGTATCGTCTTTCTTTTTGTGTTAAAGTGGACTTATCACACTTTTAAAATATATCATTTGCTCTATTATTAAAGTTTCTTAAGTATACTTATATAAGTAAAAAATATATTTTTATTTTTTAGTCGACAATTAAATATCTAATTTCCTTACCAGCTTTATACTTTCTGAATATAGAATAGCTCAAATTAAACAATTAATTTACACACCCACTCAGAGAAGAAATATCTTTTCACTTTCTTTCTTTTGTTTGTTTGTTTGCTTCCTTAGGTTTTTGTTGGATTTAAATCACCCACGTCTCCACCTATGTCTAATTTATGAATGCATGTCAATTTTTAACTATTTAAACTTTTGTCCGATATTGAATAGCTTTATATACGTCTAAAACTTGTCCCAAGTTCCTATAACCATTTTGATTTGATAATTAAATAATGGTTCGTCAGTAGGTCTTGTGGATATTAATTTGCCACGGTAATGACGAATGGGCATAAGGCCAACAATAGTTATTCTATGAGGTGAAACTAGGCAATAATACAATTTTGCTTACGATTGACCCATTTCTATCACGAGGCATATGTTTGTTGCTATTTGAAATTATATTTTTTTTGGTGATTCATTTTAAAGTTCTTTGTCACTTGTCTTAATATTCTTTTTAATGAAACTGATCGTTTCTCTTTTAATTAAACTCTTCAAAACAATATACTCTCCCGTAGTGATATATTTTGGATTACGAACATGTGATTAGGTGGCACTAACGTTAACACACGCTTATACACAATCAACTGTTACAAGAATCTATAAAATTTTGGCCGACTGAATGTAAAGATTTGTAGTATACATTGCGATGAAATTGATCTCTCTAATATATATAAAATAGAATTATGTCCCCAGGAAGATAAAAAAATCAAACTAATTATGTATACTACAAATACCATTGGTTTAATTAATTAATCATTTGATACTTAAGAGAGAATCTGTCTGTGATCTGCAGTTGTTATGTGCTGTGTCCCACGCCAACGTAATTGTCTGTGTTCATTCATGTTTCGAGATGTATAAGACAAAACACAGACAAATCTATTTAATACTAATTTATAAGTTAAACACTGTGTTTTGTTTAATAGATTCACACCCCATGCACAATAAATACAGCGTAATGATCAAGATGATTAGACTAAATTATTTTCAAGAAATAAAATCATTATATTTCCATATTCGCCACTGGATGCATATAACTAATTTAAATATACAACAGAAGTGCCATTACATATTTGTTTATTATCGAATGGAGTTCTATATATAAACTGAAATTTTGAATTTGACTATCAACAAGAAAGCCCATCAGGTTAAGGACTGATGATAAGTGATAACATGTTTTAAGGCCCAAACATTATACAATGTAGACTGTATCAACAAACGTACCAGATTTTTTGTTCATGAACATTTTGACTTGGTTCGAATTAGACTGAATTTTGTTACAGATTATATGTACCAATCTACATATGTACAACAAAATCGGTTTGGTTTAAGTTCGTATTCCTAACCAAATTTGTTTGCAACGAACAATTTATGCTATTACAGTTTTTCTCATCATAAACCATAAGGTTACAATTGGTACTGTTTTGACGAGAACGGACATGGATATACAGAAAATTCAAGATCTTACGCATGTGCATTTTTTTATGAAAGAGATAAAGGAAGAAAGCATCAAATGATGTTGTCATTATCCATCAAACACAATCAACAGAAATATAATAACATGTATCACTCAAGTTGACCATACCACACTCCTTGGATCTTCACATCCTTTGGTACCTTAGCACCCAAGTCAGTATCCGACGGCTGTAGACTCTCGAACACTCCGATCACCTCTCCTGTCTCCGGCTTGCTCTTTGTCACTTTCAAAGTGATCTCTCCCACAGAAGCTGCCGTGTTCTTCACGTTCTCCTTTACAAGCTCCTCCTCGTCTCCCCTGCCTCCAGCTGGCAATGCCACTGCGTTGTCATATCCTGTGGATCCACCACGACCCTTTGGGTCCAAGAAAGAAGAGCCACGGTACGATGGAACCAAGAATTTTCCGGTGAAGTTGTCTGGTTTGCCTGAGGCGTCAAGCTGTTTGACTGTGAAGAGGAATGGCACAC
Organism: Camelina sativa; assembly: GCF_000633955.1. Taxonomy (NCBI): domain Eukaryota; kingdom Viridiplantae; phylum Streptophyta; class Magnoliopsida; order Brassicales; family Brassicaceae; genus Camelina; species Camelina sativa. Next base: position 20,609,159 of record NC_025702.1, read on the forward strand.
GCTCGCCTCCTGGAAGCTGAACAGTGACTGCGGCGTAGTCGATTCCATCTTCTTCCTTGAAGTTGACGCTTCCGTCTGAAGCAACCTGCTCAAAACAAATTAATCAAATCACAAACCGTAACCCTAATCACAAACAGTTTCTTGCAGTAGAAGCGAAATCCAACCTCGAAGGGTCCTTCGATCTCGTCAAGGGTGTAGGTGAGACGGGTCATGAGCTTGGTGTTCTGGAACTCAGGAGGAGCGTTCTTGCTTACACTCTCTGCCTTGACAGTGAATGAAGTAGGCTCGAAGCAGAACTTCTTGCCAGCGTACTTTCCGGGCTTGATTGAGAATGTCTCAGAGCCACCGTCAATAGTTGGGCACTGGTTAGCTGTTCCAGTTCCTTTGACTTCCATGTATGTCTTGCTCTGAATCTCATCGTAGGTCAGTCTCTTCGGAGCTCCCTCTGCACTAGCTCCCTTTCATTACACGAGAAACAAACCACTTTAATTCAACTGATCCATCCAACAAGACTGAATCGAAGATTACAAGAACTGGAATATATTACGCTAATCCTAATACGTTATTGGTTTAGGTGGTTCCGCTATGTTTTCAGTTCAATACAAACCAATGTATTTGTATCGCATGTGAGATGACTTCGAATAATGCAAAATTGCAAATCAGAATTATGCTATCACATATAAAAGCAAAAAAATAAAAACTCTTGTTCTCTGTTTCTTGATTAATCTATAGTTCATAATAATGATCTTTATCGAAGACGAAACTGTGAGAGAGTAGATGTGTAGGCGATTAAAGAAAGTTACCGAGACAACGAGAGCAGAGGTGGCAAGAGCGAATCCGGCGATTTTGACAGCGTCGGAGCATTTTCCGGCGAAGTCCTTGAAGTCAGATTGGAAGGAGCAAGTGAGGCGAGCAGAAGAAGTTTCTAGCCCGAAAGACTTGCCGACGGTCTGAGTCGACCGGAGGTGAGCACTGCCGCGAGAAGGAGCGGTGGAGATCTTCGCCGACTGGAGGAACGTGGCGGCGGATTGGAGAGAGGCAGCCATGGCCACAAAGTGTCTCAGATGGTTTCGAGTTTTTTGTGTGTGTGTGTGTGTGTGTGATCCAAAGCTGAGAGAGCCAAGTAAAGACTAAAGAGTAATAATCAAAACGCTTAGATAAGATTGGGATAAGGCGAGGATTTTGATTGGTTTGTTTCGTGAGAATCGGAATGTCTGGTTTTATTTGTTGCCACGTGTCGGAATCTGAAGTGGAGATATGGATACTGTCTCAGTCAGGGATGCTGACATGTAATATAACATAATGGTTGTGAAAAATAAAAAAATGGCCCATGCAGGTTTCGAACCTGCGACCTTCGCGTTATTAGCACGACGCTCTAACCAACTGAGCTAATGGGCCATTGATGCACATTCACTCGAGTACTTTAATTTTTCTCGAACATGTTTTACTTTTGAAGGCTTTCAAAGGAGGGGTACATGTGATTTAAATGGCTCAGCCCACTAGTTTTTTTGTGTCCACAGTCCACGCCAGTTGATCTTCAACATATTATACAGTTGACGTTTGGTCCTCAATACTCATAGGCTAATATTTAACTATTTAAGGATCCTTCGATTAGAGTCTGAATCAGAATTATGAGAATCCAAGCTTCAGGAATGCAGAGTGTCATCCTAATATCAACATTGGTCACAGTCTGCTTTCAACATTGGTTTATTATTAAGAACCAAGTTATCATAGCATAAACCAGAACCAGACTTGGTTATAAATAATTCTAGTGGGTTGGGTTCACAAGTTTTAGTGCTGTTGATGCATATAGTCGTGTGTTTCTTCATTAATGTTACAATGTCATATTGGTCAATACGAGAATAATTACAGTTGTTAACAAGTTTTAGTGCTGTTGATACGTATTATTCGTGTGTTTCTTAATCTTTGTTACATTGTCATATGAGAAGTACTGGTCCATTAGTTCTGATTTGGTCCTGACTGGTTAACTTTAAAGTAGATGTATTCTTCCTTAGCGTCGTCGTCTTCAAAGTAGAATCGGAATTACTACTGAAAACGAATATATAAACTTGAAAAATAAAAAGAAGAGAGAGAGAGAGAGAGAGAGAGACAAGGCACTCAGAATGAGTAGGAGGTATATATTCATCAATAGATATCAGATGACAATAAACAATCCTCATCATGCCTTCCACCTTCTTCTTCTTCTTCAATCAACTTTTTTTTTTTTTTAATTAGGTGTAAACAGATAGTGGTAAGAAATCGATCAATTGAGAGTAAAAAAAAAAAAAAAAAGAAGGGATTCCTCTCAGACAAATGCCTCGATTGTCCCCATGATTTATATGAATGGATTTCATCGGACTCGTCATCTATTGTTTCTTCATCACTGAGAAACCCCTCTTTCTATTTTTTTCCTAAACCTAAAAAACTGAGATCTAACTAATAACAAATACTACGAACGAATAAAAAGCAAATCCTCTCAGACAAATGCCTCGTTTGTCCCCACGATTTTAATGAATGGATTTCATCGGACTCGTCATCTATTGTTTCTTCATCACTGAGAATTTTCTTTTCAATCAAAAAAACAATTGCATAATTTTAAAACCAAATCTAGTAGCCAAAACCGATTAGGAAGAAATTAAAAACGTTAACAAGTCAAGAAGAAGAGACGGAACTCTAGGAAAATTAGCAGAGAGAGTTTTAAGCTTTTTTTTTTTTTTAACTCGGAACACGAATTGTACTAATTGCGTATTAGCTTTGGCGGAAGCCGATCAATTTTATAGCAAACAAAGAAAAAAAAAACACAAGTAGGGTTTTTACTAAAAACGACATGAAGTCCTACTCTCGATGATTCTGAACAGCGCGTAGTCTTCAGCTGCTTTCCATTCAAAACGGCGTGCATTCCACATGGATATGCGTTAAACGGGGAGGAGTCCCTAAATTTTAAACAATCTCTCTTGAACTGAGCAATTTGCTAACCTCACCGACTTTGAAACCCATACTTACGGCCCAGTTTTAGATAGACAGTGTGCTTCTTGTTTTGAGTTGGTACTAATCAGGAGGATTTGAAAAATACAATTTTTTTTTCTTTTAAATAATATTCTCTTTAATCTATAAAAAGAAAAAAACTAATTTTTAACACAAAAACACACACTAAATTAATCAGACACATAAACACACAAAAACCAAAATAACAGTAGATCCAAATAAAACAAGTCTCCAGAAACACATATTCAGTTTGTTTTTATTTAACGTCAAAAATTAATGATTGTCGGATTGAATGATCAGTAGACATATGAACACACAAACACATCCTAAATTAATCGACACATGAACACACAAGAAACAAAATAACACTAGATCCAAGTAAAAATAAGTCTCGAGAAACACACATTCAATTTGGTTTTATTTAACGTCAATTATTGATTGTAGGATTGAATGATCAGCAGCTGTTGGATTATGGCTAAGATCTAGATGAGCTCTTTATTGGGCTTTCATCAAACAAATAAATACTCATAAAAAGTTATTTCTAACAATTTCTATTATAATAATAATGTTTTGATATTATCAACTTTGTAATCTTGATTTGGACAAATGATATGCATAATACAAGGATAGTTTTGTACAAAATATGTTTGAGTTATGCATATTAAAGAGTTTTTATGCATTATCTTTTAAAAATGACATTAATCAATTTGAGATAGTTTTCTACAAAATTATGATGTTTTGGAACTCAAGCACAACACTAGTCGAAGATGCATTATAATGTACATCATAAATGAATTTAATGAATGAATGAATAAATGATTTCAAATAAGTTCAAAAGACTTGGTTTTGTATGAATTGTCAAATGTTGAAGAAAAAACTTCATTATCGAATATGATAGACTTATAAATGATGCATATTAACAAGATTTAGCTTATTCATATTTGTATAATATCAAAATAATACTATTACATAATTTAGACTGTTTAAATTTGTATATTCCAATAGTCTCCAAATTACTTAATGAGAATCAGAAATTTTTTTTTTGGTTGTGGTGTATGTGTTATATACTGATTTTTAAAAAAATATATTTCTTCTGATTAACATTTTTATTTCAGTAAGAAGGTGGCAAAAAGCAAGGTAGAAAGTAAATGTTATTTTAAATTAACACATTTTCCAGTGAGTTAGTTTGTCGAATTTGGATAAGACTATCATCATTGGTCATATTATGGATATCTTAAGTAAATTTTTAAATATAAATTTTAGACATTAGAGACGTCTATACTCTAATACTTACTAAATTATAGAGACAGAGCTTTGGGCCTTGGGCTTGCCAAATTACTATTTTCGAATTTATTTCCGTTATCAAAAGGTACGACGAAACTAGTCAAAACGGTTGTGTAGAGACAGAGCAATGCATATTGGCATAGCAAGAAGGATTTAATTAAAAAAAATTAAAAAATAAAAAACTAAAAATCCAAGAATCACAATAATATGCTTTATGATTCTCATAACTAAAAAAAAAAATTTTATTTAATCAATTCGAAAACTCAATTCAATTCAAGAACGTCGTGATCTATGATTAACCATCGTCGCCTCTTGTGAATCGCAGACCTGTGTCTTGAATTTACAACCCAATTTCTTCGTAATCGACCAACTTCTCGGCCGATCAGTCGTCGCCGTCGCCGGTGATGAACCTCCTTCTTTATCAATCTTAGCAATCACTTTCTTCATGTTGGAACACTCTCTCTCTAACCGGTGAACACGCGTCCTCATCGTATCCATATCCAAGCGAAGTACCTGATTCTCTCTCACCGTCTTCTTCCGTTTCCCCGCGTCCACCACCTGTCGTTCTCCTCCTCTCCTTTCATCGCCTTCCTCTTCTTCCGTTACTGTTTCGGTCGTTATCGCTAGATTCCTTACTCCTGACGGTCTCGGCTCCGTTGACGGTGACGGCGATTGTGCCGCTAGTAACGTCCCGGCGATCGCGTGCCGGAGCTGTAACTGCTCGAAGAAGAGGACTTGTACGACGGCTCTCAGCGGAAGCCGCTCGTTTTGCGCGGCGTGTGTGCATGCTTCGAGAGTCAGTTTTTGACAATCCATCACGCCGCATATCTTCTCCCTCTCTGCTTCCGATACCCATGGATGCGCCTATTATATGAGATTCCACATAAATTAAATTTTAATATAAAAATCAGATCCAATAATTCTCAGATCTCCTCCGAGATGAATGTAGTTAAGTAGATCACCTTTAGATAAACGTCGACAGCTCTGTAAAGACCGTCATCGTAGAGACGAGCTTGATCTGGGAGTGAGATGGCTAGATTGTAGAATTTATCCGATTTCAGTTTCGCATCCGATGCTATCTCCGCGAGAAATCCATCCATTAGTTTCCCGACGAGCATCACCGACGGAGATCGTCCATCAGCTTCGACTATGGCGGAGTTCGATTGCTCCAAGGTGTCGAGAAAGTGGCCTAAGATCCTCTCTACCAAATCGACGTCGTATAATGTCTCGTTGAGGTACGAGTAACTCGGAACGAGCAAATCGTCGAGCGTGGCTCGTTCTAGCTGCGATCCGATCTTTCTCTCAAGGAGATGACGGCAAGTCTCGGAGGCGTTGAGGATGATGGCTGTTCGTAGTAAGCCGAAGAGGAATCTAGTGGTTGAAGAGATTGAGCTTTTATCTAATGGAAGATTAGAGGTTATCGTCTCTAGTATCTCTCTCTGTTCATTCTCTGAAGACACTGCTGTTGTTGAAGATGACGATGGCGGTTTCCGGTTAGAACGTAAGATTCCGGGAATGTGCTTCTTAGCGTAACAAATCAAACAGCTCTCTACGATGTCTGAGCTCAGATCTCCTGATCTCATTGATAGGATCACAGTTCTGAAGATCGGAAGGCTCAGTTGCGCCAGATCTTCAAACCACAGCTCCATACTCGAATCTCTACTCTGTTTCTTTCGAGTTTTCCCCGCGCCGCCGGGGATAAGTTGTAGATCGGTGCCGCCGTCGTTTACAGGCCATCCGAAAAGAGAGGGATCAGCTGAGGAAGCTCTGGAGATGATGGACGCTATGCACTGTTCAGTTATACCAAGCGATCCGGCTAAAGATGAGACTAACTCGCACGCTTTGAGAGCTTGGATGGATTCTCGCAAGCTCTTGTAGACGGAATGAGAGAGAAACCTCTCGGTTTTGGAAATCAGGTTATCAGGTGAATACTCTTCCGTCATTTCAAGGTGTTGGGCGGCGCAACGAAGTGGTACAACAGTGGAAGCAGAGAGGTCCATCTTGACGCCGTAGCAGAACTTTGCCACCATCTCGAAGCTCTCTGAACTCCCGGGAAAGTCCTCGAGCTTTATGTGGGGATAACCATTATCTTCCTCCATCTCTATCTCTTGCTCTTCTTCTACTACTACTTGTTCATCCTCGATCTCGTGGCCTTTACCTTTCATGTCAGTATCTTCTACTTTAGGGTCGGTGACAGTTAGGGCCATGGGACAAGATCTAGTCTCTTGCTCTGTAATCAACCTGTGAAGTTTTCTGCTCTTTGACATGAGAGGAAACTGTGGAAAGCAACGAAAAACAAAATGAGCTGAGAAAAGGCGAAGAAGAAGACAAATCTCTCAGAGGCAGAGGTGTTTAGTATATAATGAACAAGAACCTTATGGAGATGGAACGTCATGTCATCAACTTCGATTTCAATGTCGCTAGGTAACCCAGTCGTACAAAACCTGCATCATCATAAGGGAAAACAAAGAAATTTCTCTATAAGGCATATATTATAAATTTAGAATACTAGTAAATAATTTATTTAGTAGAATCAGTGTTAGCTAAGCTATTCACCATGCTTGACCCTTGGAGCTAGATTTCTCAGACGCCATTAATGGGAGGAGACAGCGGTGAGGAAAAGAAAGCTCTGATCACTTACTGAGACAGAAGAAACCAAAGAGCCAATCTCTTTCTAAAGAAGGAATATGGAGAGAACAAGAGGGGGTAAAGGAGAGGGTTGGAATCCTAAATCATGAGAAAGAGACACTTTAAAAAATAAAAATAAAAACATTATTCGGATTTCGAAAAAGGGGATCTCGTTTTTGATCCATCTTTTTATTTTTATTTTCTTTTCTCTTTTTTTTTTTTTATAAAATTATAATCTTTAGTTGGAGAACAGCAAGAATCTCAACTACTACTACTCTAGAGACGACACATTTTCAGATAAAATTACGCGTTGGGAGTAGCAAAATCCCCACTCATTTGTTAATCATTTTAGTAATTCTTAATCTAGTTTTTCTTTTAAACACCCCCTCTCGTTTTTGCTTTCTTTCTTCGGTTTCCTTTTTACAATTTCTTTGCTTATGTGAAATGCACTATTTCAATTATATTCGCATGTGATTGACCTTTATAAATTTAAAAAAAGATTGAGAAATCATGAAAATTAGGCATGGAAGGACGAGGAGCTGCTTTTGTTTAAAGAAATTAAGTGGAAGACATAATATTATTTAGATTATTTTTTCGGTTATTATTAATAATGTCTCACCTAATTCTGAAAATTTGGGAAAATTGACGTTTAGAGAGCCCATGTGGAATGCNTTTTTTTTTTTTTTTTTTTTTGTTTTCTACAAATAAGTTGTTGTATATATGAAATTTATTGCAATTTTTTTTACAGATGTAAAGTGAGAAGCAAGAAGAGAAAAAGAAAAAGTAGTATATGTGCAACTTTCAATGCATTGATTTGTTCATCCACAGTCTCAAAACCAACACAACAAATAAATCCCACCTTTTGAAATTTTGAATATGGAAGCAAACATTACGGTTGCTCGTGTTTATTAATTAGTATATCTGTTTGTAGACCCCTCTTTTTTTAATTGATTGTTTCAAACATTTCCTTTCATGTTTTTTAATGCCCATCATGTTCATCTATTCATCTCATACTACACATTACAAACCTTCCTTTTTTACCTATAGGATTAGGTTTACTGAAGATGTAAGATACGTACGTCTATTAGTATGTTTTCTCAGTATGGTAGTTTCAATTATTTGCCTTTTTTTAATTTATGAAAGAATATCAAAGCAAAGTATATACTTATTCCAAAACATTCTTTTGGCCTTTAGTATTTTTTTCCTCAAAAATCATAATGTGTATTCTAGATCTTTTTAAGCATGGATGCAATATCTTGGACTTCATCCATTAATAGCACTAGACAACAATAAGAAAGAAACAATCAAAGTAAGAAGAGTAGACTTTGCCAATAGAAACTTTACAAGGTGTCACTCATTTTTCTTTCTTCTCTTTTGCTTTTATCTTATTCCTTATGATCTCACGTGTTGGAAGAAAAAATCATCTGATGGATGTTGCCTAATTATCTATAAAGTTAGTTACGAAGACTAAACATTGGTTGGTCGATGGTCGTTTCATACTCACCTCAGTGACCTCACACATCGTCTCGTCCACTTCAAACTTTCACACCATCAAACACAAGTTAACATATACCGATATAACGTACGTTAGTTTTTTCGCAATTGTCTAATGCTTATGTCAATATTTACAAAAACGAACATCAATCACACAAAGATTATAATCTTTCTGTGTTTGAGTATCCTTAATTGACTGACATACACTACATCACAAACTAAACTACTAGTATAGTAGGAGTAGCTCTGTAAATTGATATACAATAAACGGTCAACAAAATATTTAATTTGACAACAAACTCCAAAAGAAGCCAACATTAACGTCAGAATAAAAAATCTATGGGTACGAAAGTTTCCCTTCTTCAGAGGCTGCTTACTTTATATTTTTCTTTTGGACTATACGTAGACTCCGAAGAGCCTTAAATACTTTTCCTTTTCCATGAACTCTCACTCATACGTAATTTAATAACCACTTGATGAATTGACAAACATTTTTTGGGAAGTTTTTATTAAGGAAATTAACGGATCCAGATAATATGCAACTGCTGCATGTTAACATGAAACAAGCCGACCATTTTGATTTGGCTGTTTTGTGGCAAAACGGTAAACCACAACACCGATTCTAGAACCTTGTTGAACAACATCAGAGTGTATAACTTCGACATGGAAGAGCTTTCGAGCTTTCTTGAAGAAGACAGATTCTTTCTTCCATCTTCTTAGATGAGCCATCAGAAATATTAGCTTCTTCCCCTCTAGCTGCATCGCGGCCATCATCAAACGCAGCGTTTCGAGGAGAGGCTCGTAGAGATGGTCGTGGTACACCACGTCCGAGGCAAGAATCAAGTCAACGTTCCGACCTAGAACCTCCACGTCATCAGCTTCTCCCCATCTGAGTGGCTCCACGTGGACTTCCCCCCCGAACCTCGCCACAACTTCAGCGTTCGCTTCGGCGTTGAAATTGAGATTGTCCAAGACGTGTGGGAGATCCGTCACCGTGACGTTAGCAGAGAGAGTGACTGCCGCAGCGATTCCGACGGCGCCGGTTCCAGATCCGAGCTCGAGTATGTTCAATGGAGATGATTTCGTTAGCGACGAGAGTGTGGCGGTGAGTGGGCTGCTGCTAGGGTCACGTCGGTAGTTATCAAGCAGCGTTACGAAGGTAGAAGCGGCTGGCCAGAGCTGGAAGGAGAGACCCTGTGACGTCAGCTGACGAATCACGACCGTTGACTCGATTGACCGGATGTTGTACTCCTGGAGCTCCGGTGCACCGTCACGCAGATGAGCAGGAGATAAACTCTCATTGTCGATACCGTTCTCGCCTATGAGGAGCATTTTGGCTTCGTCTATGTCGTTTTCCTCGTCGTCGTCTTGGAGAGGAAGAGACATCATTTTTTTTTCTTTGCGGCGCCGTCGCTCCCTTTGTTCACTTTCCATATTCGTTGTGTAGGGCACTTTCCATTTTTGTTGATTTTTAGGGCTTTTTACGTTTACTTACACGTGGATGATTCTTATTCGTTGATAACAACTATGTTCACGCGTCTGAGACCGAAGCCTCCGGCGCAGACAGAGGTTTCACAGCAATGGAAAAAACACTTACACATGAAGGTCTACTACATTGCATAGTCTGAGATTTATCCTCGCTAGATTCATTTCAAGTCTTGGAGAACAACATGCGCTGCATTTCTTCCTGGTGCGCCCATTACTCCGCCTCCAGGATGAGCTCCGCTGCCGCACAAGTAGAGACCTTTCAAAGGGCTTCTGTAATTCGACCTGTGTCACATTCCAACAAAGTTTTGAATCATATTTATAAATCGTAAAAAGACTGTTTTGAATTGTGAGAGACACGTACCATTCTTTCACTGGGCGCATCAAGAAGAGAGAGTCTAATCCCATGGCACCGTGAAATATATTTCCACCTGCAGGACACAAATGAGCAATATGTCAATATGGTTTGGCCATATCCCATGTATTCATGATCTCTTTCTACATCCTCAACTTAATATACCTGTGAGACCAATTTGCCGTTCCAGGTCAGGAGGAGTCAACATGTCGTAGCTAATGATGGATGAGCTAAACCCGGGTGCATATTCATCAATCAGTTTAAAACACCTTTGTGCAAATGCTTCCTGATTTTACACAATCAACAACAAACCCGAGCATGTCTTGTAAGTTTCAAGGAATGAAAATTCGAAAAGTAACAGTAATGACGCTAGGCAAGAGTGTACAACTAACTAACTCGGTAAGTAGGATCTTCCCAGTTTCCATCTGATGGCTTGTAAGGAGTGTATTGGATGAACAAGTTGATTACATGCTTCCCTACATAAAAATTCACATTTAGATTTCTAATCCTAAACAACCAAACGGGGGAGAATATGTGTACCTGGAGGAGATATGGTGTTATCTAGCGTGGATGGAATAGTCATTTCGATCACTGGTCTTCTCGATGGTTGGCCGTTTTCAGAATCATGACATGCTGAGTGAACCTCGTCCATGCTGACAGAGGCCAAAGATAGAACAGAGCCATTGATAACTTTTATTTGTTCTTGGAGATACAAAGAGTCAAGATAAAAGTACACGTAGCATACCTCTCCGCACCAATGTGTATAGTGCCAAAGTGCTCCGGACCTGGACTCGAATGATTTGTGTTGCAGCACTGGAACTGTGGTAACTTGTCAACAGCCAAGTTTATTTTGGTAGTTGCCTGTTCACAACAATTAAACAGCCAATCAGCAGATACTTAGCTAGCTGGTATGATAAAACAAAAAAAACTTTTAGTTTGTTTAGAGATTTATCTTCCCTTGATCGAAAGAATGGGGGACTTAAATGACATAAAATACTTACAGAGCTGTAATCTGAGTTCTTGATAGCATCGACAAATTTTTCGGGAAGAACATTGGTCGGAACCAATTCCTGTTATCCAAAAAGAAAGAACAACCCATAAGTTTTTTTGCAAACAACACAATTTAGACTGACATATACTGGGAGTTTTGAATTTAGGCAAAGGACTCTAAAAATTTACCACATAAGTTCTGTAAGGGGTTGCATTGGATAATATAGCTGATGACTCCACCCGCGTACCATCAGCAAGCAAAACCTTATACCAAATTATTTCATATGAGTTTGATTTTAAGTTTCACTTCATCCAGAAATCAATGAAGACAAACTAACCCCTGTCACGATGCTAGAATCGTCAGTCAGTATTTCAGAAACCTGAAAAGCAAATTCGAATAAACTTAGCTGCCCTGCTTTCTGATAAGAGATAATGATAACTAGAGCTCCACTGTTCCGCATATTGTAGGAAAGAGGGATACATTCAAAAAGATCTGTAAATAAATACCTCTGCATTTGTGAAAATCTGAGCGCCAGCTTCCTTTGCAGCATTGGCTATAGCCATGGAGACAGAGCCCATCCCACCTTCAACATAACTGCAAATTAATTTCTTATTAGTTTACTCAGGATAGACAGGCCTTGTTTTATCAAAAAATCATCTTGTGCTTTTCATTTTGACCTCACAGATACATGTTTATTAAAATCTGCTAAGAGAGTTCTTAAAGTGCTTAGGTATCCTGACTTATGCAAAACATACGCCGCTTTTCAACATTGCCGAATTATTTAGAGGAAAATACAATTCAATAATCCAGATACGTACGACCAAATGCCTTTCTCTCCATCCGTTTCTCCCATCACATGATGTAGGAGGACATATCCACTTCCCGGAGTATGGACACTGGCCTGTGTATCAATGATCAGAGCACTACATTAACTCCGAAATATAGTATGACTAAGAAGCATCTCTCACCTTAACATGCCATTAGAATAAGTATATATCACAAAATGAGTCAACTATAAGAACTTTTGGAACCTCAAGCTCAAGATATTAGGAAGTTCAATTACCGTAGATCCAATCACGGCATCTGTTGCAAGAGTCGCCTTCAGGACATCAGACTGGAAGGCAAAAGGCCAACACAAAACGTGTGTGAATACAACATCAGACTAATTGCTAATGCTATTTGTAGGGCCAAAAGGTGCCAAGATCAGAAAACCACCTCAAACCAGTTGTTCAAAACTTTTGAAGCTGGGGCCAATAACAAATCCATGAAGTCCCTTCATAAGTTAAAAAAAATAACACAGTATTGTACTTTATCAAGCATCTAAACCAAGCAGTAAAAGATAACATAGAGACAGCTTAATCTTTAAGATAGGAGATCATACACCATATCTTTTTGCCCCAAAGAAGCTGCTTGGCGGAGACAACGAGCCCAGAAAGCAGATTTGTACATTTTATTGCGCAGCTTATCGTTCAAAGAAGAGGCACCTTGCAAAGATTCTGGGGGAGTTGCATCCAAAAGAGGATCCATGAATCCACAGAACCTCTCTAGCTGCTTCTCGTATCTGTAACAAATTTTTAACAGTAGTTTTAGTAATTAAAACTTTTAATCATCACATTCCCAAATTAGCATTGTATTTGAAAAAAAAAAAAACAACCTTGGGTAAGCATCAGCATCATGTTTGGAGAACTTGGAAATCTCAGAATGATTAAGTTCATGATCAGGTCCAAGCAGAAGATAACGTCCATCCAAACAAGGTGTAAACGATGAAGGACTTCTCTTCAGAAGCTTCAATCCGTGTCTGCCTAACTCTAATTCTCTTTGGATTCCAAAATCAAAATAATGATCCAAAAACGTCAAAACAATCCAACAACAAAATCAAAAGAAGAAAAAAAAAAGAATGGTTAATCAAAAACCTAATGATGCAAGGACGAAGCAGGCTCTGAAGGTAACTGCAGCGTGAAAATTTGAAGCCAGGTACGATCTCCTCCGTCACTGCCGCCCCACCGATGACATGACGGCGCTCGAGAACAGCTACGGAGAGACCACCACGTGCTAGGTAAGCCGCGGCGGTTAAGCCGTTGTGACCTCCGCCGATCACCACCGCGTCCCATTTCTCCCCCGGCAAAGTACTGAAGCTCCGGCGCCACATTGTATGTAGTCTTCACTGGTCAAGTTTCAGTGTCACTTGTTACCACTTATTCTCTATCCTTGTTACTTTCGCCCCACTAGTTTTTATTATTTATCAAATAGTCCTATTAGTTGTATGATTTACAAAATAGCTTCCATATTTTTGAGAAGTTCAAAACTAGTACTCAGTGTATTTATGATTACAACCCTTTTAAAAAACGTATTTATTTTATCCCCAATAGTTTTGATAATTTATAAAATAGTTCAAAGAGTTTTTACTTATACATACAACGTCAATAATATTTTTCGAAGGTTTACAAAATCGTTCCCAGTTTTTTTTGTTTTCTAATTAAAAAAAGAAAAAGAAAGGACAAATAAATTAGCTAGCTAGCCTAATTATATGAAAAATTTAGCTAGACAGCCTAGTTCCATGTGAGAAGTTTGGACTGTTTGGTCATGATTTGATGAAAGTGACAGGAAAAGTTACCACAAAATAACCAACAATAATATTAAAAACGATTATTGAGTATTAAAATTTTAAAATAAAGAATAGAAATTGATGATTTGAAATATGCCAAATTTTCATTTATAGAAGGAAATGCTTGTTTTTTTTAATACCACACAATATAGAAAATACCTTCAATTTTTTTATATTAAAACATCGTTGGTTTAGTTTATAAGTATAAGAAAACAAATGTTTAAAAGAATCTTATTATGATTGAAAAAAAAAAGAAAAAAAATCTATTAAAAAAAAAAAAAGGGAAAGATAAAGTGGAAGCGAATTTGGCGTTATTCCTTGAAATTGGGGGAGAGTTGAGTTTGAGGTGGACATGGTCAAATTGTTTCTTCAGTTTTTGTTGTTTTTTGCAATTTTCCCATCCTCACTCTTCCGTTTAGAGCAAAACGCCACGATGACCTCGAAGGCGATGGAGAGAGGATTCAAGGTTTCTCTCTCTAGTCGACTCTCTACTATCCTCTTTTTTTTTTTTTTTTCCTTTTTAGAATAATAGAATTGAAATTTTATAAATTGCTAACGAAATGCAAAAAATATTCTCTCGAACGTGTGAAGCTGATTCTGGGTTCTCAGTCCATGGCGAGAAAACGGATTCTGGCTGAAATGGGATATGATTACACCATCGTGGTATGTCTATGTTTGATTATTTTTTTGTTTGCTCTGGATTGTTAAGTAGTAAGTTGACGTTGTTGGCTTTGGGATTATTATGGTTCAAGACTGCAGACATTGATGAGAAAGCCATTAGGACAGACAAGCCTGAAGATTTGGTTGTGGCTCTTGCTGAAGCCAAGGTTTTATAATCTACTAGGGTTTTGTTTTGTTTGACTTCGATTTTAGTTTTATTGTACTTCTATCTTACCATATTGAATTGATGACGGTAAAATTGTAATTGACTAGGCAAATGAGATCATATCGAAACTGGGAGGTGAAAGCCAGTTTGCACAGGATCCTCAACCAACACTCTTGATTACTGCAGACACTGTATGCTGACATAATGTCTTAACATTTTTTGGATTGTCTTATGTTCTGTGGTTTCTTTAATCTTGAGCTGATGTGTTATATGGTGATGGAGTTTCTTAGGTTGTTGTGTACAAAGGTGTTATTAGAGAAAAACCAACCACTAAAGAAGAAGCTCGTGAATTTATCAAAGGTTTTGTGCAGCTTAATTGCTTTCAGGTGTTCTATGATACTACTAGCCCACTTGTAAGGTTGTGATTTAAGATTTTTGTTTGAAATCTCTACACAGGC
Source organism: Camelina sativa (assembly GCF_000633955.1). Lineage (NCBI taxonomy): Eukaryota > Viridiplantae > Streptophyta > Magnoliopsida > Brassicales > Brassicaceae > Camelina > Camelina sativa. The sequence goes on from NC_025702.1 coordinate 20,624,270, forward strand.
TACTCCGGATCACACGGAGGTGTTGTGGGATCTGTTCTAGTTAGCAACTTGAAAACTGGAGTTAGAAGAGGAGGATGGGACAAAGCAGAGGTAGTACACAAACACTATTTCTTCTTCTTTCCTCAACCTCTTGTTTTCAGTGGATTGAACAGTTTGTTTGGTGATTGTTGTGATGCAGGTCTATTTCCATGAGATACCAGAACAAGTCATCGACAATCTTGTAAATAAAGCTCTTTAAAACACTAGTTCTTCTTCTCTTACCATGGATCTTAGTTTGTTTTAACAAATGAGTTTGTGTCTTCTTTGATCTTCAGATTGATGATGCAATAACTTACAAGGTTGCTGGAGGCTTAACACTGGAGCATCCCCTCATTTCACCATTTGTCGATTCCGTGGTTAGTGCCCTTTAACACAAGGAGCTCGAATGTTTGATCTATATAGCTGTTTAATTCCTTTCTGTTTCAGCGTATGATTGATTACACACTACTGAAGGATTTTTTGTTGTAATGTCGTAGGTGGGAGGAGTTGATACAGTCATGGGACTTCCTAAAGAACTCACTGAAAAATTCATCAACGATGTGTTGTAGCTCAATCCCCTTTTGATTATGTAGTAGGAAGGCTTAGATTAATACTTTTGAATCTCTAATCCCATCAAATCATTCATATTGTAAGTGGGTAAACACATAGATTTATCGTATCCATAATTCTAAGCAACAATGATGTTTTCGGATTTCAAAACTCTTATACAGCAATTGAATTGTGTCAATTTCTGCAGTTTAAACAAGTCTTGATTATACAACTTTCCAGAATCTGTATAAAGCAGTCTATTTCGGACGAATGTGGGGTTTTCTCATGTCTGAATTATGAATGCCCACCATTGTCGTGATTTTACTATCTGGGCCAAAACACAATATTAAAAGGCCCAAATATTGACCCAATTACTGAGGTCGAAACTCTCTGTCTGGTTAAGAGGTTTTACCGGGGACTTATCTCAGGGTTTTTGAGAAACACACTCATTGAGGTTTCTCTTCTCCGTGTTCCTCTTCCAAAACCTAACCACCGCCATTGATAAACCCTACTGTTTTTGTTCAATCGAAGAAACCCTAATATCTGGGCGCACCGAGGAAGCAACGATTTGATACGTTTGGTTGCTTTAATCTAATGGCGATTGTAAAAGATCCGGGCTTTGAAGCCCTTGAGAAGCTTAAGTCAACTGAACCACCAGTGTTTCTAGCGCCAAGTTCAATATCTGAGGTGGCTCGCGCTGCATCTCAGCATATCTTCGAGAAGTTGAAGCCGTACAACCCTAAATCTCCATTTGATGAGCTCTTGGTTGATGGGTTTGATGCGGAGCAGATTTGGCAGCAAATTGATATGCAGTCTCAACCGTTGTTGTCTAGCTTGCGGCAGGAAGTTAATAGATTTGCTAAAAACCCTGAAGAGATTCGTAAACTTGGGAATTTGACCCTCAAGGTTTCTCATGAAGATGATGTGGATGAGATGGATATGGATGGTCATGACTCGGGTGATGATGAGCTAGAAGGTAATGAAAGCGAAGGAGAAGAGGAAGAGGAAGATGAAGATGAAGAAGAAGAAGAGGACGGAGATGACGAAGATGAAGAAGAGGACGGAGATGAAGAAGATGAGGAGGAAAAGGATGGAGACAATGAAGGAATAGAGGACAAGTTCTTCAAGATAAAAGAATTGGAGGAGTTTTTAGAGGATGGTGAAGCAGAAGAGTATGGGATTGACTACAAGAACAACAAGGGAGTAGCAAAGAGAAAGAAACAAAATTTGCGTGATGAAGAAGATGATGAGGAGGACGAGGATGAAGAAGAAGATGATGAGGTAAGCACATACCTCAGTGTTTAAGAATATAAAGTGGGGTGAGTGATTACAATCATTGGCTCATTTTTTTTTTCTCTTGGTTGATCTTTTATTGTTCTTGTGCTTTAGTTTGGTGCTTTTGCTGGTGGTGACGACGAAGAGGCGGATAAATTAGGAAAAGCAAAGTATGTTTCTATGCTCTCTAATTAGAGAATACGCATACCACTTTGTATTCCAATCATCTGCATTTTTGCTTCCTTGGGCTTAGAGCAGTATCGCTGTAGATTTGTTCTAAGATTTTTTTTCCTTATCATTCATAATTAGGTACACTGATTTCTTTGGCGGCAAAAAGAAGGAGACAAAAGTAAAGTGGAAAGATTTAAGTGAAGATGACGAAGCTGAAAGAGAAAACCAAGTATTGTGATGCTTAACTTATGCATGGCTTTGTGATATGTAATGACTTCATTTCTTATTTATGAACTATTTTGTCTTCCTTTAGGGTAATGAAAAGCTCTCTACACATGAGAAAGAACGATTAAAGGTTCAATCCAAGATTGAACAGATGGAGAAAACAAACTTAGATCCTAAACACTGGACAATGCAGGGAGAGGTAGCCAGCCATGTTTTTCCCGACGATTATTACACTGTAAAAAAATTTGCATTTTGCTTTCTATAACTAAATGTGTGTATGATTTGTCTTGTTAAAAGATAACTGCTGCAAAGAGGCCAAAGAACAGTGCTCTAGAAGTTGATTTAGATTTTGAGCACAATGCCAGGCCTGCTCCTGTAATCACAGAAGAGGTCACAGCCTCACTTGAAGATTTGATCAAGAGCAGAATCATTGAGGTAACTACTTGTGGGCAGTAATATGTAACATTGGTCTCCTTTCCTACATTCCGTGGTTTTGTGTAACTGATACTGTGACTTCTTAGGCTCGTTTTGATGATGTTCAACGAGCACCTAGTATGCCCACTAAAGCAAAAAGAGAAGCCAAGGAAATGGTGAGTTTTATTGAAGAACTATTATCTCTGCCCTCTTATTTTGTGCTCTGGTTTAATAGTTGATGAATAACAGTACAATCGGTTTGTTACTTTTGAAAATATGCAGGACGAGAGCAAAAGCAAGAAAGGTCTTGCCGAAGTTTACGAGGTTTGTATGATGTACAATATCTGATTGTGTTATTTCTTTTTTGGGAGATAACCAAACTTACAAATGTGTTTTGGTCCATTTGGTTATTTGTAGGACGAATACGTTCGGACGGCTAATCCAGCTTTTGCCCCAACAACTTTCTCTGATGAACTAAAGAAAGAGGTTCCAACTTGATTTGATCCTCATATTTCCTGAGTTTTTGTATTTACCTATCTGTCTTCTCCTTTCAATGTTAGTCTCTATATCCCATACTCTTACTTATAAATGTTAAATCAGGCAAGCATGTTGTTCAAGAATCTATGCTTGAAGTTGGATGCTCTCTCCCACTTCCACTTCACACCTAAACCTGTATGTTTCTTGCTTAGATCCGAAATGATGATCACCTCAAATATAGCTCTGGACTGAAGCTAATTTCTTTTCTTATTTTCCCAAAACTTTCAGGTGATTGAAGAAATGTCTATACAAACGAATGTCCCGGCCATAGCAATGGAAGAGGTAATTCTGTTGTTTTCTCAATCCTTCCTTATTTGTTAAGGAATTGGGAGCGTGGCACCATTTTACTAAGCAACTACTTCCGTGTGTACTACGTAGGTTGCGCCCGTGGCAGTCTCGGATGCAGCAATGCTTGCCCCGGAGGAAATCTTTTCCGGGAAAGGTGACATTAAGGATGAGTCTGAGCTTACACAGGAAGAGAGAAAGAGAAGGAGAGCTAAGAAGAAGAGAAAGTTTAAGGGTAAGGAATTGAATAATAAAGAGAATATTCAATTGGTAAAAGCACAATAATAAGACCCATAAACTCTTTGCTTTTCACTTCTGAAACAGCTGAATCTGCAAAAGAACCAGTGAAAAAGGCGCGAGATGCTACTACCGGTATTTATTTTCTTGTGCTCTTTCTTACATGACTTAAGATTGTTGAGAATATTTGAAATCATAACATCGCCTACTTTTACGAAGTTGCAGGCAGCGAAGTACTGTGAAGAAAGGAGAGTTACAGGTGCAAAATGAAGATGAGGAGAGTTCAGGCAAGAGCATTTGTAGTTGATTTTGTGAAAAAAATCTAAACACAGACAGCTTCAAGATTAGATACAAACAACAGTTTTGAAACTCTTTTATTGGTGTAAGGAAAGACGGGAGATAATGTTCGTTTGGGTTGAACTTGTCTTTTCAAACATATGAATTTTATTGTATCCTATGCGATTTTGTTGTATACTTTTGATATGAGTAATTTTATTTTCTTTCTATTGATGGAAAAAAACTCCTCGGTAAGCTGACCATATAATTTGTCAATGCTGATCTATTCACATCAATCTGTAACGAAGCCATTCCACGTCCCTGTTAATTGATGTATCCTTGTCAAAAATAGAAGCCAGTCTACTGTGCAGCTTCACACATGTAAGGTCACATTACTTTGATGTAGATCACATTCAGAAATTTTTGTGGTGTAATATTATCACCCTCACAAGAGAAAGTTTTGGTTTCCCTTTGCTTTATAACCTTACGAACATGCCGTCATCGACTTGAAGCTTTTAGTTTTCACTATATCGCACATGAAAAATATTTGTATAAAAAAAGGTAAGGTATAACTCTTAACAGGTTGCTGGAGTAGCTCAGTTGGTTAGAGCGTGTGGCTGTTAACCACAAGGTCAGAGGTTCGACCCCTCTCTCTAGCGTTATGCAGCTTATTCTTTTTTTTTTTTTTTTAAAAAACTAGCCCGTGAGTAATATTGGGCCTGGCCTTTGTGAGTAACAGCCCAGAAACTTTCTTTAATACTCAACACTCATTATTAGTTTTGTTGTCGGACTTGGGGTGGGATTGGAATATTCGTCAATCCATAAAAACGATATTCTGAAGTGGTCAACAACATTAACGATTGGGTCCCGACCGTCGTTTGAAGAGCCGTTTCCTCTCTGATGAAATAAAAATGATGTCGTCGTCATTAGTTTGCTGCGTTGTGATTTTTATTCAATCTCATCATCGACCCACCCGCACAAATCAAAATATATAAAGATAGAGAGTGACTGAAGGAGAGCAAAACATGGCGATTGTTTCCGTCTCTGACTCTTTCCTCACCTTCAATTCTCCCAATCAGCTCCGATTTAACCGGTAATTTGGAGAACTGCATCGTCACTTCTTCGCTTTTCTAATTTGTCTAATCTTTGAATAAAACAACCGATCTTGAACTTTTTTTGGCAGAAGGAGAGGAGTCTCAGCCATGGCTTCTTCAGCTACTGGAGTAAGAGTCGCAGAAGGACAAGGCAATTTGCCAAAACTCGTCCTCACTTCTCCTCAGAACAGGTATAACACTACTAGATTCACCCACCCTGCCTCATTCATTGTGTTGTAATAAGGTAAGTCATCAAATTTGCTTGCAGTAGATTTTAGTTTTTCTTTTATTGGATTCAGTGAGGCTGAGATATATCTCTTTGGAGGATGCATTACATCTTGGAAAGTTGCGAGTGGTAAAGATCTTCTTTTTGTCAGACCAGACGCTGTCTTCAATAAGATTAAGCCCATTAGGTTTGTGTGTGTGTGTGTCTTTCTACATTTAACTTTGTTACTCAGAACTCCAACTTATTTACCTTTAAAACTCTCCCTGAGCCTGAGTAATGAATGTCTTCCCTTTTTTTCTTCAAATTTCTTTATTGTTATTGGATTTAGCGGAGGGATTCCACATTGTTTTCCCCAGTTTGGACCTGGGAAAATTCAACAGGTATTCCCTCATTGAAAATTTTTCATTCTATTCATCAAATCTGTTTTTTTATTTTTTTACTTATTTATTATGCTCTCTTTGAATCATTATTAGCATGGGTTTGGAAGGAACATGGACTGGTCTGTTCTTGATTCCGAGAATTCTGATGACAATGCCACTGTTACTCTTGAGCTCAAGGATGGTCCGTATAGTCGAGCCATGTGGGACTTTGGTTTCCAGGCTCTATACAAGGTTTCTACAATGCCCTTATTCGTCCTTTTGATTAATGGGACACTCTTTGTATGTTTAGATTTCATATTCTTTAACAGTGTTTGTTTTGCTGCTTTAGGTCATTGTTGGCGCCGACTCCCTTTCCACCGAGCTTAAGATAACCAACAAAGACAACAAAGCTTTCTCTTTCACCACTGCCCTGCATACTTACTTCCGTGTATGTGCTTTTAAATCTTCTTCTCGTTTAAACGCTGTAGTTTAGAGTCAACCAGCTTTGGCGTTGAAGTGTGTGTTCCCATGATCTAATACTATGGTTTGCAAATTGACTCCATGTATCCAAATTTTTCTTCATATAAAATTGCTTTTGGATTCATCAGGCTTCTTCCGCGGATGCATCTGTTAGAGGTCTAAAGGGTTGTAAAACTCTCAATAAGGATCCTGACCCTAAAAACCCAATAGAGGGTCAAGAAGACAGGTTGGTTTTGGTATTTGTTTTCCTTCATTAGTTACAGTTTTTGTTGCTTTTAATTTCACATGTTTAATGGTTCTCACTCCTTATTTTCTAACATTCCAGAGATGAAGTCACTTTTCCTGGATTCTTGGATTGCGTCTATCTTGATGCTCCTAATGAATTGCTGTTGGATAATGGCTTGGGTGATAAAATAATCATCAAAAACACAAAGTAGGTTTATTGAGACACTTAATGTGGCTTTATACAGAGAGACTAGGTTAACTTCCGTTTCAGAATTCGTTCTGTGCCTCATGTATATTACTTGTTTTTGGAAAATGCAGTTGGTCGGATGCGGTCTTGTGGAACCCGCATACTCAGATGGAGGCTTGTTACAGAGACTTTGTGTGCGTTGAAAATGCAAAGGTATATCAGTTTGCACCCAAGTCTTTGCCCACTACAATACTTATGGACTCGAATGTTTCTAACTCCTGCTTATTATTTTTAACTCTCAGCTTGGGGATGTCAAGCTAGAGCCAGGACAGTCTTGGACCGCAACACAGCTTCTCAGCATTAGTTAAAAACAATGTACTTTTAACTTCTGTTATAATGTCAAGTTCTTAAGCAATAAAAGTTGTTCTTCCTCTCCAAATTTCACCAGTAGTCACCACAACTGCATTTCCCATTTCTGAAATGATGAAACCTTGTCCTATCTCTCATTACGATATCTCTCCTGTATATCTTAGATATGAGTTTTGATACTCTGTGACAGTCTTTGCATACTCGGAGATTCTTCATTATACGTATAACAGTTCCTGGTTTAGTCTTGAGTAACCCGTATGTTATAGCCAATTTCTCGCTGTGCTGATGCACAATAGCCTCTCTTTCATCATCATCATCAACTAGATCAAGCAGCATATCCTCTAACTCTGGTACGTACCCGTGTTCCTCAAGTTCCCTTCTCACCGTTTTCCATTTAGATTGAATTTTCTCTATCTCTGGGTGTGATCTGTCTCCTGCTAAAAACTCGTGTGTTGTCCCTTCCAAGCTGATTGTACTACATCCTGGAACTTTTGCAACTCCTTGTTCTTTCATCAATCTTCTTGTTTCAGCTGCTTTGTCCCACTTTTTGGCCAAAGCATAGATATTAGCCTTATGAACATATCTCCCACCATGAAATGGATCCATTGCAATTAAGATTTCTCCAATTTGTTCTCCTAATTCGATGTTTTTGTGAATCCGACAGGCTTTGAGCAGCGCACCCCATATCACAGCATTTGGCTTCAAAGGCATCTCTTGGATGAAACGTGTTGCTTCATCAAGAAATCCAGCCCGACCGAGTAAATCAACAATACAGCCATAATGCTCGATGGTTGGTTTAAGGTTGTAATCTCTCTCCATGCTGTAGAAAATCAACTTTCCTTCTTCAACTAGTCCTACGTAGCTGCACGCCGTGAGAACCGCAGTGAAAGTAATCACATTTGGCTTTATTCCCATCTTTTGCATCTCCATGAACTTGCATATAGCTTCTCTTCCATGGCCATGGTATGCATAACCGGAAATCAAAGCTGTCCAAGCTTGCACTGATTTTTTCTTTATATCCTTGAACACTCCCAAAGCTTCCTCCATTTCGCCGCACTTTGCATACATATCTATAAGAACACAGCTCAAAACTGAATCAATTCTGATTCTTTCTTTATTAAGATAGGAATGAATCCATTTCCCTTGCTCGAGTGCCCCGAGCTGAGCACAAGCTGAGAGAGCATTAGCGAGGGAAACATTATCAGGCTCAACATCTGAATTCTGCATCTCATGAAATAAGTGCAGAGCTTCCTTTTTCATCCCTCCTTCAACATACCCAGAGATCATCGTAGTCCATGAAATAGCATTCTTTTCTGCCATTTTCTGGAATAACGCTAGTGCAATATCCAATTTTCCAGCTTTGACGTACCCTTTGATCACAGAGTTCCACGAGACAGCATCTGGTTTGGACATTCTGTCAAAGAGAAGGTGAGCTAGCTCGAAGTTCCCGGTCACAGCATATGAATTAATCAGAGAATTCACTGCATAGGCATCGTTTTCGTATCCAAGTTTGGTGATCTGTGCGTGAATTTGCGTTGTTTCTTCAAATGCAGATAGATTCGAACAAGCTTTGAGAAGAGACGGGAAAGTATACGCGTTATGTGGAGCTGAACAAGAAAGCATTCGATGGTACAGAAGAAGAGACGTCTTGGGTTCGTCTGAGGAAGAGAATCCTCTGATCATGAGGTTCCACAAGAAAGTGTCAGGTCGATCATAACCGTCAAACACAATCTGGGCATAAGGCAAAAGATCAGAAGAAGTGGAGGAAATACAGAAAGAAAGAAACTTTGTCACTGCGTAAGAATCCTGCATCAAGCCAGTTTTCACCATGCGAGCGTGGATTTGCTGAAGATCATCTTGCTTTGAGCATCTTTGGAGACAAGATATTGTCTCGAAGAGATTATGTTCCAAAGAGAAGGAGGAGCATGAGATCACTGTCATTTTAGTTCATTAAAAAAAAAAAAAAAAAAAA
>NC_025702.1:20633173-20640326 GCF_000633955.1 Camelina sativa
AAAAAAAAAAAAAAAAAAAACAGTGAGAGAGCTCTAGAGAGAGATAAGGTTCTTCTTTGGTTGATGTCTTGATGATAACTATTTTTCAATTCTCAGGGGACGCCAAAGTGTTTGTTTCCACCTGGTTCGTGCTGAGATAAAATTATAAATTACTTACCCAAAACAATTACCAATAACATGAACCGGAAATAACGGTCCGACCGAAATTTGAGGAAAAGCCAAAGAGTAAGACGACTGCACTCTCTCTTCTCTTCTTCCTCTGGCTCCGGCGGAAAAAAAACCCTTTTTCGATTTCATTGATAAAAAACGCGATTCGATCTCTCGTGTGTGGGGAAGAAGAAGAAGAAGAAGAAGAAGAAGATGGGAACAATGGGTAGAGCATTTTACAGCGTAGGATTCTGGATCCGGGAAACAGGTCAAGCACTCGATCGGCTCGGCTGTCGCCTCCAAGGCAAAAATCACTTTCGAGAACAGCGTATGTCTCTTTTGGATCGTCTTTGTCTTGGTCTTGCCTTTGTTTTCAATTCCAATCCTAAAGTTGAATTCTTGTTCGATTTCTTCTCGTCGGGTCTTCGAAAATGTTCTTTTTGAGTATTTTTCTGCAATCGATGTTTAGATTTGATAATGATACGATGCGTTTTCTCCTAATGTTGATGATTGATTATGGCATTTTCTAATTAGAGACCTTAGAGCTTAAGATCAAATGTTCTTCATTTCGCTAAGAGAGATTCTCGTCAATTTGTTCTTACAAGTTCCTCTTATGTACTCTATCTATATCTGGCTGGTTATAATCCTAGTTAAAATATTCTTCACTTGTGTTCAGTGTTAGGTTGTTAAGTTTTAAGTGTTATTCTGAGTGATATACTTGTCTAGCTTTTTCCAGATACTACACGCAGCGATCTTGAACTCAATGAAGCTTCTTCGTAATTTTCCCCATGCCATCCCTTTTAACTGCTTCAGAAACACACTCTTNTTTTTTTTTTTTTTTTTTTTTTGGTTCCCAGTGTCAAGACACCGGACGCTTATGAATGTTTTCGACAAAGCCCCCAACGTGGATAAGAAGGCTTTTGTGGCTCCTAACGCTTCTATCACTGGTGATGTCCATGTGGGACGAGGTTCTTCTATTTGGTATGGATGTGTCTTGAGAGGTAAGCTTATTCGACTATCCGACATTGTTTTGTACTCATTTTGTGCTTTCATTGAAAGGACGTTCACTCTTTCTGGTTAGACATATCCATAGAAATAAAATCTTTCTCTCTGCAGGAGATGCTAACAGCATTAGTGTTGGAGCTGGGACCAATATCCAGGACAACACTCTTGTCCACGTTGCTAAGTCCAACTTAAGCGGGAAGGTCTTACCTACTATCATTGGAAACAATGTCACTGTTGGTAAATGCTCTATTCCATTTTTGTCACAAACTAAAGTGAGAATTTTTACAGCAGCGTAATAATATAGAAAATTGAATCTGGAGCAGGTCATAGTGCTGTTTTGCATGGCTGCACTGTCGAGGATGAGGCCTATATTGGTACAAGTGCAACCGTGTTGGATGGTGCTCATGTTGAAAAGCATGCCATGGTTGCTTCAGGAGCTCTAGTTAGGCAGAACACTAGAATCCCCTCTGGCGAGGTTCCTAGACACACTCCTTATGTTGACCTTCTCAGACTTCGTCATTTCTTTAAACTGTATTGATATTATAAATCTCGTGTATCTCACAGGTTTGGGGAGGCAACCCAGCTAGATTTCTGAGGAAGGTGACAGAAGAAGAAAGAGTCTTCTTCTCCAGTTCGGCTGCGGAGTACTCCAACTTAGGTCAAGTTCACGCGACAGAGAACGCAAAGAACTTGGACGAGACTGAGTTCAAGAAGCTTTTAAACAAGAAGAACACTCGCGATTCAGAATATGATTCATTACTCGATGATGTCACACTCCCTGAGAATGTACCAAAAGCAGCTTAAGGCGTTTAACCTGTGCCAGTCTTGTGAATCTTGATTTGTGTGGATTTGAAAAAAAAAGCAAACAAGAACTTCGTTTCCTGCTTCTCCAATAAAGTTTTCTTGGGCTTAAATATCCATTGGCAATTGCTTACTGGGAAAGTTTTCCGCTTTGAGGCATTCATTTCTCTGTTAAAGATTGTGTGGAATGGGGTTTTGTTCTCTTTGTAATTTGAGGAAGGTAACTTGTAACCTTTTTCGTCATTTTATGTCTAATAAATTTGTTGATCAGACAGAACAGAAGTTTCTCGTACTTAAAAAGGTTGACCTGTTGGTTTCATAGGCTCATAAAGATCAGCTCTTACGGTTTTGCATTTATAGATTTCGTCTGTAGCTGCAACAAGTAAGCCGTTCACATGTTGGCATGTTTGCCTATTGGACGCTTTAATCGTCTGGGTGACGTCGCCGTAAAATCCACGAATTTGCTATCGAGATGTGTGATTCTTCGAAATTTTGTACCGCATGCCGACCACATGCTCGACGAATTGCCGCAACGAGACCTCTCCTCACTTAACTCTCAACTCTCGTCTTACCTCCGCAGCGGAAACCCAAATGGCACATTGGCTCTTTTTCTTGAGATGCATCGAGCCAGCTCTGATCTCAGCTCCCACACCTTCACTCCGGTTCTCGGCGCGTGTGCTCTCCTGTCGTATCCAGAAACAGGACGACAAGTTCACGCCTTGATGATCAAAGAAGGCGCTGAGACAGGAACCATATCCAAAACTGCGCTTATTAACATGTACTCTAAGCAAGGATACTTGGTTGATTCCGTTACGGTGTTCGAGAGCGTTGAGGAAAAAGATGTCGTCTCATGGAATGCTCTGCTTTCGGGTTTCCTTAGAAACGGCAAAGGTAAAGAAGCTCTTGGGGTTTTCGCAGCTATGTATAGAGAAAGAGTTGAAATCAGTGAGTTCACTTTGTCTTCTGTTGTTAAAACTTGTGCCTCTCTCAAGATTTTGCAGCAAGGGAAGCAAGTTCATTCCATGGTGCTGGTCACGGGACGTGATCTCGTGGTCTTAGGAACTGCAATGATTAGTTTTTACTCGAGTGTAGGGTTGATAAGTGAAGCCATGAAGGTTTATGCCAGTTTGAATGTTCATACGGACGAAGTGATGTTAAATTCATTGATATCAGGTTGCATTCGAAACCGAGATTACAAGGAAGCGTTTCTGCTTATGAGTAGGCAGAGACCCAATGTCAGAGTGCTCATTAGCTCTCTTGCTGGTTGCTCTGATAACTCTGATCTGTGGATTGGTAGACAGATACACTGTGTCGCCTTACGTAACGATTTCGTTTCAGATTCAAAGCTCTGCAATGGCTTAATGGATATGTATGGAAAATGCGGTCAGATTGTGCAAGCAAGTACTCTTTTCAGGTCTATTCCGTCTAAAAGTGTGGTTTCTTGGACGAGTATGATAGATGCGTATGCAGTTAACGGGGATGGGGTTAAAGCTCTAGAAAGCTTCAGGGAAATGTGTGAAGAAGGAAGTGGCGTTTTGCCCAATTCAGTGACATTTCTGGTTGTTTTATCGGCTTGTGCACATGCAGGACTAGTTGAAGAAGGTAAGGAATGTTTTAGTATGATGAAGGAGAAGTATCGGTTGGTTCCTGGAACAGAGCATTACGTATGCTTCATTGATATCTTAAGCAAGGCTGGTGATACAGAAGAGATATGGAGATTAGTCGAGAGAATGATGGAGAGTAATAATCAGAACATTCCTTGTGCTATATGGGTCGCGGTACTTAGTGCATGTAGTCTTAATATGGATGTCACGCGAGGCGAATATGCAGCAAGGAGGCTTATGGAAGAGTCAGGTCCAGAGAACGCGAGTATCTATGTGCTGGTTTCAAATTTCTATGCAGCGATTGGGAAGTGGGATGTGGTTGAAGAATTGAGAGGAAAATTGAAGCATAAAGGTTTGGTTAAAGCAGCAGGACACAGCAATTTCATATGAATTAATTTGTTGTTTTCCGCATCAGTTGTTATATAGTGCTAGTCTATTTTTTGTGACAAGAAACAGACCAGTTTCACTCTCAAGTTAAAGAGGATTGATGTGGAAGTGCCTTGTTGTTGTAAGTCAAACACAAGGGAAGACATAGTCAAGATAAAGCAGGATTGACCGAGAAATAGTATTAGGTGAAAGGGCAATGTCACATATGGTATAAGATAAGGAGTCGTTGGGACTTGGGAAAAGGACAAGAAAGAGAAGTGTCCTTTTCAAAACTCCCCCACTAATTAATAATAAACCCTTTCTTAAAAACATTATCACCACGGAGACTAGATGAAATGAAAGGCACAAGACATGATGATGATTAGGGCCCTAAGCACAAGGAAGGATAGAGGCAGCAGCTACAAGAAGCTCGGTGAGGAAGAAGAAGCAGGTGCTGGGCTTTTAGAAGCAAAACAGCAGAGCGCTGCAGTGAGTAAACATCATGAGCAATCCCAGAAGGTGAAGGTGGAGAAAAGCGGGGGTTCGGTTCACCCTCTTTTTAGTTTCTTCGATATGAGTCTAAAGAGGAAGAAGAAGAAGAAGAAAAGCACAAGGACGACAGCAAAACCAGAATATGCTAGGTACTTGGAGTATGTTAAGGAAGGAGGCGTTTGGGATAACACTTCAAATGAACCTGTCATATATTACCGGTAAATCACAGAGGTTGTATTTGTTTGTTTTCGGTTTGTGATGAAAAAAAGAAGAAAAAAACTTATTCCAATAATTAAGAAAAAAAAAAAGAAGATGAATAATTTGCCTCTTTTGGTGTGGACTGATCCATGTATTTAAAATTTACAGTCTAATAAGATAAATCCATCATTGGTTTATCTACTTTGTCGGGTTGCCTTGTAATCAGAATGGGTTTAAGGCCCAGCAAAAGCCTACACGGAAATTGTTCTACACGAGAGAGGAGATGCCACGTCACTAAAACATACAATCAAAACGCAGCGCGATAAGCACGGTCGTTGCCTTGGAGAAGAGGTTTTTGTTTGTTGCGTTATAAAAAAAAAAGCCTTGGAGAAGAGGTTTTTGTTTGCTCTCTGTATATATCTATTTGCTCTTTCTTCCCACCAACATGTCATCATATCTATTAATGTACCATCTTCAATCCACTGTCTTCTCTTCTTCCTCCGTCTGAGTGGATCTTTCAGTTTCTTCTTCTCCTATTCGGTGTTCGATCGCTAAGGTATACCTTTTACATCCCGCTGCTAGCTTCTCAGGATTTGATGATTTAGGTCTTCGTATTTCATTATCTTCACTTACTTGTTGGATTTAGTTTTTGGCTATAGCTTTTAGGTCCTTGAATGTGATTTGGTTTTTGCTTAATTTTTTCCGGAAATCGAATCCTCAGTTGAGTTTCTGAACTGGTTGATATATCATTGATTTGGATATTTCTAATTGGAATACAGAATCATGCCTACGTTTTATGCTGCTACTTTGGATAGATCATTATCTCGTGAATTAAGTCCAAGCGCATTGCATTCGAAGCCACCTATTTCAAACGATGAAAGCAATCAACCTAAAGAAAATATACTGTTCACTCGTCCTCAGATGTCACCTTCTCTCTATGCCACTCCTAAAGAAATCCCTCGCCCCAATTCCCCATCTTCCTACCTTACATCTCCCTATATCATCAATCACAAAGCACGCGGACCTCCTCTTCTTTTCAAAAGGGGCTCTCAGCTGGATGACCCTTCTGAAAACATTTGTGAGGCTACTTCTTCTTTGAGTAAGTCCACATCATTCCTACCGTTTCCTGTCAGTGATGCCACAGCAGTGGATCACACCCAAGGCATCCCTGAACGTCCTGTTTGGGATTGCAGCCCCCCTCATGGGAACTATTGGAACAACGATAAGCCGGGAAGAGATATCTGCAGCAACGGTGAGACTGGAAGCAATAACGCTACCAATCCTTTAGAATGGAAAAGTTATTTGTTGGAGCCTGTAAGAATTAAAGCAGACAAGGAGCTTGACTCTGAACATTTCTATAACCCTCGTGAATCAGTAAACTTCACAAGTAACACAGAGGTCCAAGGTGTTGGAGGAGCTGCAAGCTCACATAATACAACTGTTGGAGAGTTTTATGATGCTTGTGATGATGGTACGTTTCTACATCTCTTTTTTCAAGTGTTATATATCTGTAGTGTGATTTTGTTGTCAAGTTGCCTTTTAGGCTTGGGAATCCTGTGTTCATAATCAACTTGATAGTGACGAATCATATTTCCAAGTTCTTATATAGGAAAACTGCATGCATTATTCATTAGTACATCTAATAAACTGGTTTTGATTTATTCACTATCTTTTCTTGGCTTCCAGAACTATCAACCGACATTGGAATGCACAGTTCAGTTAACAAGAGTGAAACTGAGCTGAGGGAGATGAGGTTGGGCATGCTAATGGAAATCGAGAGGAGGAGGCAAGCAGAGGAGACTCTAGAGCAAATGCAAGTTCATTGGCGGAGGCTCCGTGAGCAGTTGGCCCATGTGGGTCAGTTCCTTCCTCTTGATCCTACCAGCAGCCCATACAGCATGAACCTAGCAGATGAGCTACATCGTCAACTTGAGGTCACCAGGTTTGTCTCTGACTCAGTAAGCAGTGACTTGGCCAAGGCAGAGGTGGAGATGGAGATGCAAGCTGAGCTCGAAGCTAAGAACTTTGAAATCACCCGGTTGACTGACCGTCTTCACTATTACGATACCGTGAACCAGGAAATGTCCCAGCGCAACCAAGAGGTCATAGGTACGTAGAAGAAAATCAAGTTATGTTTACTAGAATGTCTTTATCTGTTTCTTTATCTCAATGCTTCAAGTCTCTTTGATATTATTAGAGGAAGCAAGGCGAGAAGGGGAAAAGAGAAAGAGGAGGCAGAGGTGGATTTGGGGATCAATTGCTGCAACCATCACAATCGGGAGTGGAGTCTTGGCTTGGTCGTACCTTCCTCCCGGAATGTTATCATCGGATGAAGCTCAGCAGTCTCCAACAGATTCATAGTGAAGCTGTCAGACCCTGTGAATAAAAAGATACGAAAATGCATCGGTTTTTACCTTTTCTAGAGAATGTATAGATAGAACATGATGAGGTCAAAACTCAGCTTCATAATTTGGTTTTGTTCGTGTCTTTTATTGACTTGCAAATTAGCTCTTTTACTTTGCGTTTGCTTAAGCATAGAA
>NC_025702.1:20640875-20667524 GCF_000633955.1 Camelina sativa
GGGTAACTCAACAAAACAATAATGACGGTTGAAATTTGGAATTGTAGAGAAATAAGCAAGGATCGCGAATAGGAGAGAAGATCCCTAACAAAACAACAACTACTTGATATATCACAAACCACAAAAAGATAAAGCCCACATTCAACAGTTACTCCTCAGTTGAACACATTAATGTTGGTCCCTCTTCAAAGCAAGAGAATTTGTTTCAAGAACAAACAAGAACAATATTTTTTGGGTAGTTAAGACTACCTCTTTTTGTGGTTTTTCATTTCTTAAATAGAAGCAAAATACAAGTCGAGATCATCCGATCTCTAGTACATGGAAGTGGGGAAATGCAACAAGAAAATAGGAACGTGATGGCTTAGTGTCCTTAACAACGGGACGACTAAGTCTCATTATTAACAACAATGAAATCAGAAAACTAGAAATAGAAATGGAACAATCGAACCGATCCCGTGCCTGGTTATGTTGTGTGCCGCCGGTTAGGCACCCTGGTTCTCGTAGACACCCTTCTCTGTTCTGCAATGTCTGGTACATCCTCATGTATGGTCGCATCAATTAAGCTCACACTTGAACCCCTGGTTTCAAATTCCAATTCCTCAAACGCCTGATCGCTTACCATTTCTGGGACAACGGAGACAGTTGCATTGCAGTAACTAATCGCCTTGCGTTATTCAGAATATAACTGGCCACTTCTTTTTGTATTGGACTTCCTTCATACTCTATCCACTTAAAGGTTTTGAGACGATACAAACATTCAGGAGCACAACTCGGCTGACTCCATAATTCCCTATATCTCCACACTTTCTGTGATCAAATGATGTAGAAATACAACAGTGCATTAGATTAGACCTCTAAACGGGAAACCAAATATCCGAATAAGTCTTGATGTAGGAATTTTCACTCTTAGGGTAATTAATGAAAGTACCTCACTATAACAACCTTCTAACGTGAGAATCTGTAGTCTAGGGGAATGTTGCAGCACATTTACAAGAAAATTCCACCAGTTGTAACATCGTCCGCGGAACTCCAAAGACACAAGCTGAGAGAAAATGGTACCAAAATGATACGGGGCCTATAAAAGAAAAAACATATAATGACAAATTAAAAGTCAGAGAGATGGTTTGCAAAAGTGTGTTAGAACCAAATCAAAGGAGACGAGTGACTTACCTTATTATAGTCTTGTAAGGTCAGACGAAGTGTTTTGGCAAAGGTAAGAGACTTGAAAACATTGCTATCACAAGTCCAAATATTTGCCTTCACAAGCTCGCGCATATCACCAATCAAATTTACTTCACCATAGTCATTTCTCATATCCAAATCTTTCAAAGAATGACAATGTATCACAAACCGCCAATTCTTATTAGATTGCTCACCTGTAGTAATGGTTAAACGGTGAAGGGAAGGCACATTAATGGTAAAAGTCTCTATATATTGTCGCCATCGGGATTCTCCAGAAGCAAATCTCCAAGAACAGGGGAACTAGATATAAGCCTGACGAAAGATTCCTCGTCTGGGTACGTGACAAAGATAAGGCACAACTTTTTTTAAGGGATTGAAAACAAACCCGAGAAGGAACTTCCAATAAAATCACACCTATCAGTTGCAAGGTCTCGAGTGTTTCACATCTAAACAACTTAGTCGGTAATCTTATAGCATCAGAGCTCAAATATATAAGTAGATCACGCACAAAACGATCAACTGCAAAAATAACCCACAATTCAATCTGCAAAGGGCTCCATGCAGAATAATATCTGATGAGATGAAAACTTTCTAGACATGGTGACTTATTTGACAGCAAAGTCCCAAAGACAAAATCCGATGACAATCCGGGGCCCGGATACTGATCTTTAAATTTCAGCCTTGACAACAATGTCCAAAGAGGACGCCATCGTTTTGACAAAATGCGAGTAGCCACGGCTTCTTTGATCAGGACAAAGGACAAGATTCTGATGAGCAAATCATCAGTCAACCGACTAAATCTGTCGTCCGTATATGGCCAATTACACAAAGAAGTCCCAAGACCAAAGCTTTGATTCAGAAAAACAAGTTTCACCTTGACAGTACGGGAATCTGCAAATCAAAGACGAAAAGATGAAGAAGACATGTTGGACACTTAAAATTCAACCTGGTCATTGACAGTTGAAACAATCAGAAGAAGCAGATGGTAATTATCCCAAGGAAGAAGAGAATGAGAAATAGATATAGCAATGTTGTTGTTAACTTACTTGTGATTCCAAACCCTAAGAAAAAAAAAACAAAAAAAAAAGTGATAACAATGAACGATCTCTGTAGAAATGCAACCTCTCCAAAATTCCAAACGAAGAATCAAGAACGAAGAAATCGAGAAGAACCCTAACCTTAAGAAATCGTCAGTCGCTCTCTCCCTCACTCCGCTGCGCTCTTAACCCGATTCTTCTTCTTCTTCTTTTTTTACTTTGCGTTTGCTGCTTCTTACATTGAACGAGGGGAGTAACTGAACAACAACAACAACAACAAAAAAACGTGACGGTTGAAATTGGGAATTGTACATAATAAGGGGGTGAAAGTGCAAATAGAAAAAGCTTAACCGGCGTCGTATGAAGATCACATTTTTTGGTTCCTTGGCTAATCTCACAAAACAAAGCAGTGAGGAAAAAAAACTTAAAAACCAGTGAGAGAGAGAGAGAGAGAGAGAGAGAGAGAGAGAGATATCATCAATTTGAAAAACATAAAAGTGCCAACAATGGCAGCGGTCTCTCCGCATATTTCGCCTACCCTTTCACGCTACAAATTCTTCTCCACTTCCGTTGTTGAAAACCCTAATTTCTCTCCTAATCCTATCTATAGTCGGCGGCGCAGAGTGACCAAGTCGCATCTTCAGGCGCACAACAGTAGCACTACTTATGGCCGCACGGAGCTCCCCTCCTCGAAGAAGCTATGGATTAGGCAACGAAGCTCCAGCGAAATGGAGGTTGATCAAGTACAATTAGAAGAAGATGAAGAAGAACAATTGGAGATCGACGAGGCCAGTCTCCTCTCCCTGAGCATGAAACCGGACAGGAACATGGCGTTGCTCGACGATTACGAGATGGAGGAGCTTGGACACACACCTGATACCACTCATCGCAGTGGTTTGTTTGTTTCTTTGTTTCTTTGTTTATCTTCTTCCCTAATTAAATAGCTGAATCTGGTGATGTGAGTAGGGTACGTTGCGGTGGTGGGGATGCCTAACGTTGGGAAAAGCACGCTTTCGAATCAAATGATTGGCCAGAAAATTTCGATTGTTACAGATAAACCTCAAACCACGAGGCATAGGATTCTTGGTATATGTTCTAGCCCTCAATATCAGGTTTGTTTTTTTTTATCTAAGCAAGCCCACATTGAAAATTTGCCTTAGCTAGTAATTGCCTTTGGGTTTTGATTATTTCGAAACTTATGCTTGTGTTGTGTTTGCAGATGATACTCTTTGATACCCCTGGTGTAATCGAGANTTTTTTTTTTTTTTTTTTTTTTTTTTTTTTTTTTTTTTTTTTTTTTTTTTTTTTTTTTTTTATCTACTAAGCCCACATTGACAACGTTATTTGCCTTAGCTAGTAATTGCCTTTGGGTTTTTTGATACCTATTTCGAAATTTATGATGCATTTCGACTGATACAAACAAAGCTTGTGTTGTGTTTTTGCAGATGATACTCTTTGATACCCCTGGTGTCATCGAGAAGAAGATGCACAGGTTAGATACAATGATGATGAAGAATGTCAGAGATGCTGCCATCAATGCTGATTGTGTTGTAGTTCTCGTTGATGCTTGTAAAACGCCTGCTAAAGTATGCTTCTCTGTTTTGATTGATTTATACCTCCTGAATTGTTCCTACCTTTCTGTCCTAATGCTGGTGGTAATTGTGTGCTAGATAGAAGAAGTTTTGAAAGAGGGTTTGGGGGACCTCGAAAAAAAGCCACCGATGTTGCTTGTTATGAATAAGAAGGATCTGATCAAACCTGGTGAGATTGCCAAGAAACTGGAGGTGAGGAGATTTTCCTGTTATTAAATCTCCCACCATTCTAGAGTGAACTTGCACTGGTGGGAGATGCTTCACAATAAACGATTTGGATTCATGGTATTGGTATCTTCTTTGCTTAATAGATAATTCAACTTCTTGCAGTGGTATGAAAAATTTACAGATGTTGATGAAGTTATACCTGTAAGTGCCAAGTATGGACACGGAATAGAGGATGTAAAAGAGTGGATTTTATCCAAACTTCCCTTTGGGCCACCTTATTATCCAAAGGTATTTAAACAAGTCACTAGCTTCACTGTTTATTTAACCCCTCTTCTTGCTAAGATAGCTGAGCTTATATTCTAATTTGCTTAATATTCTGAGGTTTATGTGTTTCTTCACATACAACAATGCACTTCACTAATGTCTCACGGGTATTTGATTTCTAGGATATTGTGAGCGAGCACCCAGAGAGATTCTTTGTCTCTGAGATTGTTAGAGAGAAGATATTTATGCAATACCGAAATGAAGTTCCTTATGCTTGTCAGGTAAAATTATAATTTTGGTGTTTTTAGTCCTGTAAAACTTGCCGCCTTATTAATCAATTATGTTGTTATATGCTTTGCTTCAACGCCACAGGTTAACGTGCTGAGTTACAAAACTAGACCATCTGCGAAAGACTTTATTCAAGTGGAAGTGGTTGTGGATAAAAATTCTCAGAAGATCATCCTTATAGGAAAAGTAAGTATATACGGTCCCTTAACAGTCAAGTGGGTAATTTCTGATTAGCATTGGTGATCTAAAAATTTGTGGACATTCAAAAGGTGCGTTGTCAATGATTGATGAAACTGACAATATGGGTTTAAAAGCTGATCTGTTCAAATATTTTCTTAAAGCAATAAGGTTTCAACTAGATAAGCTTAGTGCTGACTAATGTGGCTGAATGGATTTCAATGCAATGTTGTAGGAAGGGAAGGCTTTGAAAACACTAGCGACAGCTGCTCGGCTCGACATTGAAGATTTCCTTCAGAAGAAAGTCTTCCTTGAGGTTTAAAGACGCATAGAATATGATTGATTACATAAAATATGAAAATGGTATATCAAGTATAGTAAGTTTAAGTTAACAATTTGAGTGGATGATATAAAATGTTGAATGAAGGTGGACGTGAAAGTGAAAGAGAACTGGAGACAAGACGAGGGGCTTCTCAAGTACTACGGCTATGGAGGACAGATCCGAGCTATGTAGTACAGTATATTAATACAGTATGTATGTAGTGTGGTGGACTGGTGGTCTTCAAATGGGCCTAGAAGAAGATAGATGGGAAAGTGCGAATGAGTCGGCGGCTCAGGTTAGCGTTTACCCACTTTTTTTTTTGTTTGTATTTAACCGATACCACTAGTCAGTTTAGCTTTTTGTTTTTATTCTCAATCCAGCGATTCCTTTGGAAATTTGAACTCTTTCTTCTTTTAAGAGTTTGTTCAACTAACGTTCCATTGAATATATCTAATTTTCATGATCACAGGTAGTAGACTGTGAGAATTAAACAATTACATTTAGATTTCACTTTATTGAAAAGCTGAACCGTAATTAAAGGAGAGTGAGTAAAATGCTGTGTTTGGTTGGGTCTTTGAATCGAGTCGGTGTAAGTTAGCTCCGCTTATTGCGCCTATGCTTCTTCTTCTGTTGATTAAAAGGTGTGTGCTACTTCAGATGTTTGAAAGCAGAGTCAAAAAATGCAGAAAAACTAAAGCGTCCACTCGAAAAGAAAACCATTTTCCTGATTGCACAATAAATTATATGTCGTGTGTTTTGTCGTCAACTCAACCGAAAAATCTAAAGAACAACGGCACATGAAGAGAGTTTCGCCTTTAAATGAAACTGAGAGGCCGACCCATAAAAATATAAAAAAGGCAAGGGCCCTGTGAGTATCCATGAAGCGGAAGACGCGTGGGTTGCTGTATTAAGTAACCACACAGAATGCTGACACGTGTAATATGATCCGAGGGTGAAGCAGTAAAGCATGTGTACGGTTTTGATTACGTGTTAAGTGGGATCCATTTGCTGGTCTTACGGTTACGACTTCTTTTGCCGGTAATAATGGGATCTAATTAGCGGAATCACCTGCTTCGCTTACATACTTAAACACCATATGTTACACTGAACTTGATATGTGAGCATCACACATTCACATTACTACAGTACAATACATGAGTATGCGTGTATAACACTAAATTAAATGAGAGTTATTAATGCTTTTTCCAAAACCGTTATACAATTAATTATTATTAGTCCATAAATACCCCACACCCCCTCTGAAAGACACAGCGAGAAGAGTGTAAAGAGAAAGAGAGAGAGCAAAGAATAAGAGGAAGATGAAGCTTCTGGGTCTAATTACATTTCTAGCGATCGTGATCCAACAAAGCTGTTTGGAGCTAGGAGCAGATGCGTTACCGAATGATGGGTTCGTGAGGACTAAAGGTGTTCAGTTTAGTCTCAATGGCTACCCTTTCTACGCTAATGGCGTTAATGCCTACTGGCTCATGTACGTTTCCTCCGATCCATCCCAAAGGTCTAAGATCTCTGCCGCGCTCCAAGATGCCTCTCGCCATGGCTTGACCGTTGCTCGAACCTGGGCTTTCAGCGATGGCGGTTACAGAGCTCTTCAGTCTTCCCCTGGCTCCTACAACGAGGATATGTTTCAGGTACGTAATTATTGAGACTTAACTTGCTTGTGTCTTGCTTGTGTGTGTGTTTTTCCTCTTGAGAAATTTTCCGCTAGACTTTCTATTTGGAAAAGTCGGTGGCTTTTGGAGCCAAGTTTTGAGACTCTCTCTCTTTGATGTTTCTGATCTGTTTCTTTTGTCATTTATGGTGAATAGGGTTTGGATTTTGCGATTGCTGAGGCAAGAAGCCATGGGATAAAGGTAATACTCAGCTGTGCCAATAACTACGACAGCTTCGGAGGGAAGAAGCAATATGTGGACTGGGCTCGAAGCCGAGGCCGTCCCGTTTCTTCTGAAGACGACTTCTTCACCGACTCCCTTGTTAAAGATTTCTACAAGAACCATATCACGGTTTCAAATTCAGACCTTTAATCTTCTCCCCTGTGTAAGATTTAAGTGAATGGAGCAAAAAAGTAATGGCTTTTGTTTTCTCCTGCAGGCTGTGCTCAACAGATTCAATACTTTTACTAAAGTTCAATACAAAGATGACCCAACTATAATGGCTTGGGAGCTCATGAACGAGCCCCGTTGCCCCTCAGATCCTACCGGAAGAACCATTCAGGTTTCACCCTAACACACATTTTCACACCATGATTCTTTTACTTTTCTAGTTGTATTCCTATGGGATTTGACTTGTTGGTTTGTTTGTTTGTTTTCTATCCATTATAACAGACTTGGATTACTGAAATGGCTGCTCATGTGAAATCACTAGACAGAAACCATCTGCTTGAAGCTGGCCTCGAAGGTTTCTATGGTCAGTCTTCCCCTCAAAGCACGACTCTAAACCCACCCGGCCAGTTTGGAACTGACTTCATCGCCAATAACCGCATCCCCGGCATTGATTTTGTTACGGTTCACTCTTACCCTGACGAATGGTAAATTCCATAGAATTTTAGTTTTGGCCCAATCAGTTAAAAACAGTGAGATCACTTTGTTTAACGTTGATGCTGATATTTTCTTCTGCAGGTTCACAGATGCAAGTGCAAGCGAGCAGTCCAAAATGGATTTCTTGAACAAATGGCTCAACGCACACATCCAAGACGCACAGAACGTTCTTCGCAAACCCATAATAGTAGCAGAATTTGGTAAATCAACGAAGAAACAAGGCTATAGCCCTGCAGAGAGAGACATTGTCTTCAACACCGTGTACGGCAAGATTTACGAGTCTGCAAAACGAGGCGGTGCAGCAGCAGGAGGATTGTTCTGGCAACTTCTGGGGAATGGAATGGATAATTTTCAAGATGGGTATGGGATCATACTTAACCAAAGCTCGTCGACGGTTAACGTCATTGCTCAGCAATCGCGGAAGTTGACTTTGATTCGGAAAATATTTGCTAGGATGATCAATGTGGAGAAATGGAAGAGAGCGAGAGGCCACAGACAAGTCAGAAAACGAGGTCATCACAAAATCAAAAACTGAAGATTAAACTAATTTCTACTTTTAATATTTACTCTCTTATAGCGAATCCAAGGACCTCAGCTCGTCCAAGAAAGTAATAGTGATAGATTTCATAATATACTTAGTTTTTGGCCGGAATGAACTTTATTCAGTAAAGAAAATAATTAGTGTGGCAATTTTTTAGACGTCACCTTTGAAGAAAGTCCCAAACCACAGTGGAAAGGGTTAATTCAGCAGAAAAGTTTTTAAATCGTATGATCTAATAACAAGACACTGAATCACACTAAAAACAGTTTGTTTGCTTGAAGGATATAAAAGCTAATTAAAACCAACAATATAATGGAACCGTGTGTGTGACTTTACAAGTCACCAAGGTAGATGGCTGAGGGACTATAAGCAAACATCAGTCCATTCAATATGGCCCCAAACATCACCTCCATTCAATTATAAAAAGAATCAAATGCATTCCTTGTACATCCTAAGTACTTATAATTATCAGTCTGTCATCTGTCATCATCTTTAAACCAGTTAAGTAGCACATATACTGCAAAACCTAAAGCAGACGCAGCAGCAACCAGAAAGACAGCTACTTGTACTGAGAATGATGAGGTAAAGGCTTCAAGAACAAGTGAGTTCCAAGTTACATACCATAAGGTGGAGTAAACAGAACCCACGATTGCACCTACGACCACTTGACTTGTTGTGTGAAGCTTCTGAGAAACCCTTAACCATGTCTACCAAAAATAACATCAGTGTTAATATGATTTCATTCATATGATCCTTCGGTAATTTTGAACTTGAGTTAATGTCATAAAATGATATGAAGACTTACAAAGTAAGAACCCAATGCGAGGACGAGGCCACTAAGGAACAGAGAGAGTACATTGGTTCCAAGCCACTCCATAACTGCGGAAATAAGAGTAAACGGATCTTTAAGAGTTGATCAAAGGAAATTAGAAACAGATATCAAAATTGTGGCTGTATGTATACCAGACAAGACAATAAACACAGAGATGAAAGAAATGGATTGAGCGTGAGAAGATGGCATCCCAGGATCAGAACGCAGCGTAGCAACGGGTCTCTCTTGGTTAAGTAAACGTTTCAAAGCTACAGAAAGCGCGGAATTTGAAACTGATCCAACCACAGCCCACAAAGCTGCACCATCATGCCGTAGAAGCAGAACAGATCCAAACAGAGCAGCTACAATCCATTTGCTCTGCCATTTTACAAAGGTGGAAGCTTTTTCATTAGTAACCAAAACGCATAAGAGAAAAGGAACAAGCTTTGCTTTTGAGTTTCGATCTTTTTTCATAGAGATTGTGGCATTACATCAAACAGGTTGTGTGCATCAGGGAATTAGAATACGAACCAGACGATTAGCGACGGCTTCAATCCCGCCGCCGGCGTCGTCCTGAAGCTCCGAAGAATTATTGATGAAAGCCTCTTGCTCGAGCGTCTGAGATGGTTCTTCGCCGTCTCTGCGAGCATTGATTTTGACTAAATCATCGGCCATAGATTTAGAGACAGAGAAAGACAAGATTCTTCTTCTTCTTCTTCGATTCAAAGGGAAGATTCGAAATCGAGCGGAAGCGATGTAAGAAGGAACAGAGGAAGCAGCGAGATAGAAATTGCAGGTTGGCTTGTGGAGGAGGAGAAGGGGTGTTGATGATGATGAAGCTGCCATATCCAAAGCCAAAAATCTTTTGAATATATTATTATGTGTTGATTTATTACCAATTTATACACACAATAATAATAATCTATACATATTTAATTTCAGTTTCTTCATAAAAAAAATGCCAGAATTCGTAAGGTTCAAAAGAATGAATCAACACGATGAAGATGAACGTTCGGCTTGCTCTGTCTTCCTCGTGTTGATCTTTTCGTTAAATTGGCCCATTAAAGCCCATTAGTAGTCCTAATATATTAACTCGCCAATTTGCTTAAAATAGGCCCATCATCAATGAATCCATCCAACAAAATCTCTCGGTTTTCTTTAGTCTAGTTTTCTTTCTACTATTTCTTGTGGAAGGAATTTGTGCTTTCAAAGTTTTAAACCAATCGCAATGGATGGATATAGTTAGCGGCTAGCTTTGGAAAAAAAGAATCTTAAGTTAAAGATTAAAATGAAAAGGAAATTTTTGCTAACAAGTTGAACTGTTGGAAACCGGAAGAATAATGATGATCGGAAACAACGGTGGGAAAGCCGTGTACACGTTTGTTTATTCCTTTGAGAATATTATCGATGTCTCATCGTTTTAGAACATTGCTGCTTATTTTGGAATTTTCTAGACATATATTTGCATTGCCATGAATAACATTTGTTTCGTGTAGTATATTATAATAATATTGGAGGTCGAATATGCTTAACAAACTTTGCAAAGGGGAAAAATAAAAATAAATAAACCATGGAACAAAAAAGATGACCAATTAAATTACTATACGTATACTTAGAAAATATATTCTTGGTTATCTTTTATTGTTTTTATACATTCAGGCTGATGTGTAAATAGATTCTCTCGCACATAAAAGTTTTCCTCTTGCACTTATACATTATTTATACCCTTCTTTTTTTAATTCAGAAATAATTATTACTTTGGATTATGGCTTTTGGTCGTGGATTAATAAATATAGATAAGTCACAAAAGCAACGAATATCATCTCAGACCAATATGTCTCTTGGTTTAAAGTGAAGGATGTTCATGTTCTCTTTTCTTTAAAACACCACTTTGTTTTGTTTTGAAAAAGAAAAAAACTTTTGTATCCGTAGAATTATAGACGTTCTGTTTTTTTTTTTTAACTTAATTTTAAACTAATGGTCGATAGTCAATATTTACATCAATGTACATTGCAGAAAAAGTAAACCGCCGTAATATAAATAAACTGAAGTCCCACTGAAGTTATAAAGGCTGTGTGGGAGTGTGGCAAAACCCACACGCGAGAGCGTCTTGTCATTGGAGGTGAAAACTGAGTGTCGTTTATATTTTAAATACATACAGATACAGTACTTATATTCGTAGATATATATATATAAAAAGATGTGATGATGCGTCAATCGCTCTGTGAAACTCAATCTACAAAGTACAGTTATACACGGTGTTGTGACAGAAATCGAAGAGAAGACTCGACTCGAGAGAGCTACAAAAAAAATATATATATTCAAGTTTGAAAAAAACGGAGTAAATACGGTGTCGTGTGGCACCAGATAGTCCTGAAATTCATGATGATTTCTTATCACTCTGACAAACGTATAGCTTTTACAGTGGTCAAAGTTTTTTGAATCAGGACCCAAACAAGGAAACAATCTTCTGCCCTACTTCCTACTCCTCTCCTCCTATGATATGTACAACACTTTTACCAAGTTATTATTTTTTTTAGTATATATTACTACATAAATACGCACGAACAGGTATGTAGCTAAGCTAGTCATAACTTTTATACTAATACAAATCGATCGAAGCGTGCGTGCGTGCAAGTGTGCGTCCCTGTGTGGATATAATATGAATGATACGTTTGGGAATGGTATTACCTGCGCATATTTTAAAAGAGAACAGATCATTAAATGAATTGCAGCGGGAACTATATATATAGTAGATATCATGGGTCAAACCAGCCTGTATTATCCATTAATTAACTTATTTTCCAATTAACTACTACAATACTAAATGATTAACATCCCCCATTCAAATGCTTTTTCGTGATCTTTTGGCTATGACATTATTTATAAGAACTATGGCAGGTTTCAATTTTTAATGTTCTGGCTAGAAGCTTTATTTTTCTGAGTGTAATTCTAATACATATTATTTTCACAAGTGTAAATTTTATTGATCAGTAGTACGTAGTTTTAGTTTATCTTATTATATACATAACAAAAATCATTCCTCAGCTTGTAAAAGATAACGAGCTATTCTATATATTTTTGGTAAAGGAGTTTCGATAGTAGTGCCACTAATTTTGAACGATATCATCTATTAGTGCCAAACAAAAAAAAATATCTTCATAAAGTTATTAAGTGTATATAGTATATAGTATCTTAAATAAACCCGACCGAGACATCGTTCATTAGTTGTAAAGGGAATTAATGAGAGAGTCAACGAGTAGTCTCACTTGCCATTAAATTCAACAAATCATCTAAGAATTCTTTAATCTATTCACGTTGTAACAATCATAATAAGGAAATCTTAATCTACTCACGTTATTATAATAATCATCGGGTTTAATTTTAGTACTCAAGTTTTTGTCAATTTCTCAGTTAAAAGTTTCATAGTTGTAATGTGGTGTTGAACTTTCTTCTTCCGGTCAAATGCCCCATCCCCATCTAGTCACGTAAGGACCTATATATATATATATATATATATATATATATTACTCCTCGTTCAATAGAAGTTATAATTAAAGAAGTAAATATTAATTGTTGTTATTTTCGACATTATTATTAGTAGGATTTGTTTAGAAACCATAAATTTTCCCGCTAATCTATGATTATTGTCATGAACCAAAAAAAAAAAATGGAGATCAAAATTTGATAATAGTAAGTGACAGAGTAAGAGAGTTTTGCAGTGATTTACTTATTATAGAAAGAGTTTGCATTGATTATTTACAGTAAAGAAAAAAACATACAATTGAGAGTCAATAAATGAAACGGTGAAAAGCACGAGAAAGAGGAAGGGTTAAGCAAATACGAATCGGTACACTTGAAGAGCGGTGGTTTATACGGATGCCATACGCCTCACGTGAAACCAAACACATTTTTTGATTCTCTGTGTTACATCACTTTTTACACAATTTTGCTCGGTCCAACTTTTATTTTATTTTTGGTTTTTACATTGTTATTTATTTGACAACAGCTGTATAATAATTATGAGTAGTTGAAACTTGTGAAGCTTTCTAACTTTAAATTTAAACTACTAACTACTATATAGCAAACAAATTCTGTGTATATGGTTGAAATCAATCCTAACTTTGAAGTTTAACAGGTTCTTCTGTTTTAAAAAAGGAATCATCTGCTTATATATGCAATTACTCGTCTATCTAAAAAACCTATATAAGGTATAACTGCTAGTTTGTATGTATACGATTACTACTAATTTAAATGACTTTTTTTGGTATGATGTTATAATTTTGACTATGAACGGTTTAGTTAAAAAAAAATCAAAAATATTTGTACAATTTAGATAGAGATCTTGATTAACTAAACTCTAAAAAGTTACAGGTAAGTAAGTATGTTTTTGGTTGGTATAGGAATAAATATAATAAAATAGGGACCAGTGGTGTCTTAGATAGGGAATTATAATTGGAATATGTATATCTAAGTTAGATATAACTCTTTTTCAAAAAATAAAATAAAAATAAAAAGAGAGGGAAAAAGTTCAATTATTTGAAGGAAATAAAAAAAGGTGCTCTTCTGGTTTAGAGAGAGTGGATCGGAGTCTACAAAAGAGAGATGTGAGAGATGAAGCCTGCTCCACTTTTTTCTTCATTCTTCATCTTCTCTCTTTGTGTTCTCTCTCTCTCTCTCTCTCTCAGAAAAAAAAAAAAAAAACAAATATGGATTCGTTCGATTTGGATAACGTGAAAGCAGAGAAAGCAAAGGCGTTGCGGCGTTTCAACCGCTTCCGGCGAATCGGAAGTATCTTCCGTGCGGCTGAGGTTTGCGTGGCTCTCCTCCTCGTCTTTTGGACATTCACGCGCCTTCCTTTCGCCGTTCAGATCTCCGGAGCGTTTCTCCGCCGTATCGCCGCCCTTGTATCGACTCCTCTGTTCGTCTTCCTCCTCGGCAACTCCATCGTCCTTGTTCTTCTCACCAAGTCTTCCTCCGAACAGACAACCGCCTCCGCCGCCGCCTCAACAACAAACGCAGAAACAGAAATCTACGAGGCCTTCGTCAGATCCGTAGAGAGTCGATCCAAGCCGTCCGATGACGAAGACTTGGCGGATGAGACTGTCTACCACGACAAACAGGTGATCGTCACTCATTTGAACGCGGATGAGAATATAACACACGTCCAGATTGATCATCCCAGTGGTAAGGTCTATGGAAGGAGCAAATCAGACGTTTCGGCAAAACAGAGTAGTAGTCCAAATATTATGAAACAACGACGTTCTCTACAGAGATCCAAGACAGACAAGTGCTGCATCGTCAGGGAGATTGAAAACCAAAAAGAGGACGACAACAACAAGTATGATGATCCAGAAGAAGATGATATGAGCAACGAAGAGTTTCAGAAAACGATCGAAGCTTTCATAGCAAAAGAGAGATTGTTTCGTCGTCAAGAATCTTTAGCCGTCGTTGTCCATAACATAAAGCCTTAATAATATCTTTAAATAAAAGGCATCATCAGTATTCTTATAGTATTATCGAATCAACTTCAAGCAAACAACCAAAGTTTTGTGAAACTTGACCATATGGAATCTTGTTTTCTTTTCTTTTTTTTTTTTAAGAAAAAAATATATTCCATGTATAATAATAATATCAATCATCTCTATGTACAGTAATTAGTTGCTTATTATGAAAGATATATATTATATTTTTACTTGTCTCAGTGAGTGTCACTTCCTCAAGTCTAATGATACAAACTTGAAGTATAAATGTTGTCTCTTCTCAAATTCCATCATGACTTTACCATAACTTTTTTCTTCAAGTTTTAGTGTCATACAAGAAACAATCGATTTAGTTCTGTCTTTTTGTCTTACCATATGAAACCTTCGCGTTACTTTTAAAAGCAAAAATCATCTGCATCAAATAAACAAATAGCTATCTACAAACCCTATATTCCATACATACTTCAAAAAAAATTTGATTTCCAAACCTGCATGTATGACTTCTTAACTGTAAACATATGAGCCAGTCACTTTGTCAATTCATATTTCTATGCCTCTTTAATAGTTTTTCTTACTGTACTTTCTTACATAGTTAATGACAAAATAAAAACCTTATACTATATGTTAGAATTCTTCAAAATTTCGCTCATAATGGCGTTTTGGACTTTTACACCGACTAACTCTCATGCCTGCAATTATTAATCATGCAAGATTTAATATCTATATGTACTCAGACGACTAAAAAGGGATTTATTGAAGCGTGGAGTTTTTTTTTTTTGCCCAGATGAGATTTGCACATTAATTAAATCTACAGATTATATGTAATTATCCAGATAAAAACTGTTACCGTACGTGTATAAAATTGAAATACAACGTAGACTGGTAGAAACATACACACACTAATACACATATAGCTAGGGCGCCGCGATTATAATATATATATATATATATATATCAATCAGAAAACGAATATCATATAATAACAATATATTAGTGAATGTTTATAATGGGATTGAAGACAATTGAAATAGGTACTCAATGTTTTTACTAGTATTAAATTAAATTGAAGGAAGCTTCGTTTCGAATGCTTCATGGGAATGATTGATGGTCTAGTAAGTCATCTCAGTGATCTCGTAGCCTTCAGCTATAAGATTAGAAGAAGAAAAAGATCAAATAAAGAAATAGTATTAATTTGCTGAAGCGGCCGTGTTTCTGATGGGTATCGGCACCAATGATAGTGTAATTATTTTGAATGGCAAAAAGTATATAAAAAAACGTAACTTTTATGCAGACACACACGCAGAAAAATTATGAAGAAAAGTGACTTTAGTTTTCACTAAGTCCCGTAATCTCTGCTCATCCAAAATAAAAGTCGGTTTCTTTTACCCTTCTTTTGACATATATGGATCCTCTATATCGATCCGATCCATCTTTTGCAAGATGTACTAGTACTAGTATTTTTATAAGAATTTTGTTGGGTACGGTTACTGATTGTTGCATTTAAATTATTTCTTTTTGGGGGGCTCTTTAACTAGAGCAATCATGATAGTTTCCACCACGAGCGGCTAATGCTATTGATGTTGTTGGATTAATTTGTCCTTAAGCCACTTTTACCATCACTTGGCCCTTATTTCCAACACAGCACAGTGTAACATTTTGAGATATTGAACATACATATAACGTATAGAAACAATTTTTACTGCAATCGACATTCTTAAATTCTTTCATCAAAGTCTTGCAAATAACGTTGCAAATATCTACAATTTTTTGTTTTTAAATGTTATTTTAAGATATATTTCATACTTCTTTCTGTTCAGTTTGATGTTATAACGAATTGAAATTGACTCAAGTTTCATTTTTAACTTTACTCAGATTTTAAGATAAATATTAATTACCCTAAACTATATAGACATGACATGTATTATTAATTTACATGCTTTACCATGGACGACAATGCATGGGATGCAAAAAGGTCAGACAATGATGTTGACGTAAAATTATCATAAGCACATTTTTTCATATCTACGGATTATATGGTTTAAATTTGCTATATTATACATAATACATATCAACGCGCGGTCGACCAAAATGATATAATGCTTATATCAAATATCCATTTAGGGTAGTTTTGCTTGCTTCCCTAATTTTGAGTATCTTCATACATATGCAACGTGTTTACACGCCAACGTGCCTCATATCGGACCCTGCCCACACATTGAATCCTTCGAGTTTTTTTTTTTGTTTTTTATCGGATTAAAATTAAAATTGAATGTTTACATATATATTACCATTAGTTTAGAAAACAGCTTAGAGCCACAAGAGAAACAAATGTCATTTCCACCCCTAAACTTAATCAGGACAGATTTTAACAATGACAAACCATCCCAGCATTGCTTCAAGATTTTCGGCTCATCAAAGTGAATTCTCGCACAAGGAACTGTGAAGAAGGGCAGAGTCACAAATGAGGATTACTCGAAAACAATCACAAATGAGGATAACTAACAAGTCACAAATGATTATTAGTGCCTATACAACTCAAAACAAAATAGAATAATAGATGGTATCAGTAATAAAAATACGTGCCTAACTTAAGAGTGTATCGATATGTTTCATACATGGGAAGCTTTTTTTTTTTTTTTTTTTGAAAAGTAACATAAAAAGACAATAAATTGATTGGACATGCCATCGTGTACCCACGACTTTTTGTTTTATCTTAGTTTTAAACTTTTAATCCTAACCTTGACTAAGCGTCGTCTCGCATAATTGACGTTGACAACCTTTTTCATGCATAATGATTAATAACTAAAACTATGATTCTGCGCTGCCAAGCAATTTCAACATTGAAAACTAATTAAGAGCACTGCGAAAGTGCGAATATTCGGATGCTTATTACAAAACCATTACGATTTCATGTAATATGGCAATGGTAATGAGCACAAAAATCTAGAAAATGTCTAACCAAAAACTTCACCTGTTTCAAATTAATCAGTTTCGTTTAAAATTTTTCACACAGATTAAAAATAAAATAAAATAATAAAAAACCTATTATCCCTATAAAGTATAAACTATTACTAGATCATTGTCCAAACAGAGTTTTATATTGTTGCCACTGATCATGGAAGAGATGGATCCTTAATTTAATAGTCATGTAAAGCGTGGCCCAAAGCCCACTTCATCATGATTTGTTTAGGAGCAAGCTTCTGCTGCGGTTATGAGACTATCGTCTTTTAGTTGTATGGGTTAAGTTGAAACTATTATAAAGAGCATAGAAATGCCGTGACATGAACCATACTAATAATTCCGTGTTGTTGTTGATCGTATGTCCAAGCTAAAATTCATCTAGAAAAGTTGAAGAAATATATATCAAAGAGGCAATTTCAGTATTTCCATCTGATCTGATCTTTTAACTAAATTTATAACAAAAATGAAAAAAAAACTGTTACTATTTTAAAAAGCTATTAAAACCATGCATGTCGGATTGATAAAAAAGACACAGAATTGAACGTGGCGTACGATAAAATAAAACTTAGTGGCTAAAATTTGATACAGTGCAAATGACAGATACACTTTATTTGCAGGACAATTAATATTTTTAACCAACCGTGATGGTTGGGGAATCCCAGTTACGTGTTATGCATGTCACTGACATTTAGGACCAGCCGTGCTTCGGTGAAGAGGAAAGAGTTTTTGCCCGAAGCCACCAAAATTTTAAAATTTATTAGGCCACATGTTTTTCCAACCTAAGCTTATATGTATTTAAGTTGATAATATAAATGTGTGTAATAATGCAAAATGGTGTTTTGTTTGAGAAGCCCATGACATTATGTCATTATAATAAAATAATTATGTTTTATGTATAAAGAAATTTCTGCACATAAAATAATTAAGTTTTATAGTTATTAGTATAGCATAACTATATAAGAATACTAATGAAAGACAATTGATAAAATGGATAATATTAAGAATAAAGGAAATATTTTTGGAATTGTCTGAATTATTTTAGGAAAAAAAGATAGAAAAGTTTTGGCTTTATATGATTTTTTCATATCTTATGAGCATTGTTATCTTTGAAATAATAGTTTTTTCAAAAATATTTTTTTAATAACAAAGGCCATAATTTTTTACCCGCCCTAAGCCACACAATAAGGCTGAGCACGACACTGTTTAGGACAAAACATGAAAGATTACAAATCAAAGTTGCATGCATTTGCTATTATTGTTTCGTCTTTACTAAGAAAATTCGAGTTTCTCTGATACACATCGACCGACAGTTTTTATATTTTAATTTTAAGATGACTTTAATCTCAATGATAACATTCGGGTAATAATGTTCTACACCTACTCGGCAGTCGATCGGCATGTTTTACGTTTGCTATGTCCATATCAAGGGCTACTCTACACTCCACAGCAAAACACCAAATTTGTTATGGTACTAAGGGTTACTCCAGTCAGACGGCAAAACATTAGTCTTAGGAAGAACTTTATCTAAAATTTTGAAAACAACTATAATATTTTGTAAATGATTAAATCAATTGAAAAGAAAATGCGAAAAGAATATCATTCTTTACCAGTGACCACACCTTTATAAATGAAATTCCCACCCACCTCTATAAAATAAATTGTGCAAGTATCTTATAAGCTCATAGCCTCCCTAAAGTTTCGTAGCTTCGCAAAACAACAAAACTTATTTCTTGACACAACTTAATATTTAATGGAAGACGTTGATTCAATTTTCATAAACACCATTAATCGTTCCTCGAGGTTTTCTCTCCCAATAGATGGCATATGCATGTGTATACTGTGTGTGTGTTATTGTGTATGTTGAACTGACATCGATGTATATATATACATATTTGTGATGCAGGTGTGACGGTAAGAGTGATACTGAAAAATATAATGGAGATGATGAGAGAAGCAGTAGGTACCCTTTTGTGAAAGCTCTTAGTATGAGTGGTGGAGATGGAGATAACAGTTACTCCACCAATTCTCTTCTTCAGGTTTCCTTCCATTAGGATTCCATATAATTGTTTCATTAATCCTGCAAAACAAAAATTACTTATATATATATCTAATCCTTCATTTTCTTATTTAGAAAAGAGTTATACGGAAGGTCAAACCGGTTTTGGTTAAGAACACAAAAGGAATGATGAAAAACTTAAACTTTCCTAATTACATTAAAGTAGCTGATTTGGGATGTGCTACTGGGCAAAACACGTTCTTGACGATGTCTGAGATCGTGAACACGATCACTGTGTTATGTCAACAATGTAACCAAAAGCCACCGG
The DNA here is from genome assembly GCF_000633955.1 of Camelina sativa. Taxonomy (NCBI): domain Eukaryota; kingdom Viridiplantae; phylum Streptophyta; class Magnoliopsida; order Brassicales; family Brassicaceae; genus Camelina; species Camelina sativa. The sequence goes on from NC_025702.1 coordinate 20,660,581, forward strand.
AGATTGATTGTTGTCTTAATGATCTTCCATACAATGATTTTAACACGACATTCAAGTTCATAGCTTTCTTCAACAAGATTGTCAAAAGCAAAGGTTTGTGCTTCGTCTCTGGAGTCTCAGGTTCCTTCTACTCGAGGCTCTTTCCCAGCAAGAGCCTCCATTTTGTACATTCATCTTACAGCCTCCATTGGCTCTCTAAGGTCAGGCAACTACTTTACTTGCAATTGCTTAGTTAAATTTTGTTCATAATTTAAGTAAATGTTATAATTAATAATGATGGAACTGTAAGGTTCCCAAAGGACTCGAGAAGGATACCTCGTGTGTGTACATAACAGCTTCAAGTCCTCCAAGTACATACAAGGCTTATTTGACTCAATTTCAAAGTGACTTTACAACATTTCTAAAAATGCGTTCTGAGGAGATGGTTTGGAATGGACGCATGGTTCTTACTTTCATCGGCAGAGAAACTATTGATGATCCATTGCACAGGGATTGTTGTCACTTTTGGACGTTGTTATCCACTTCTCTGCGCGACCTAGTCAGTGAGGTAGGTAACATATTTAAAAATTACCAAATTTAATTTTAGACATTTAGAAATACACTGTGTGTTAATTTTAAAAACGTCCATCTTTTTTTTTTTTTTTATGATCCACAATTATAGGGTCTTGTGAGTGCATCGAAGGTTGGTTCTTTCAACATGCCGTTTTATGATCCGAGCAAAGAAGAAGCAATCGAAATGATTCGAAAAGAAGGCTCCTTCGAGATCAATGACTTGGAGATTCATGGATTTGATCTTGGCCAGAGTAATAACTACGGCGAGGACTATAAGTTACATTCACAGAAATCTAAAGCAGGAGAAAAAGAGGCCAAGTGTATAAGAGCGGTCAGTGAATCGTTGCTTGTAGCTCACTTCGGAGTTGACATTATCGACACGTTGTTTAACAAGTTTGCATATCATGTATCCCAACATACTAGCTGCACGAACAAAACGACTGTTTCCCTAGTCGTTTCTTTGATTCGAAAATAATTATTTACTGTATATTTTATTTTTCAAATTTCATTTAGATATAGAAACCAAGTAATTAATGTTATCTATGTGAGTGGTCCGATCAGCTCTACCATCTTTACTTTGACCCATAACGACATCACCTACCACAAGAAGAAAAGAACATAACTCTAGGGTAGATGGGAATTTCCTCAATAAATAGGACGTTCTCTATAATAGATAAAGCAACATGGGTATTTATTTTGTAATAAACAAACATATTATATATACTTTGGTCGTAGTAATAAACAAAAATGTAATGTAGGGCTCAAAAAAGTACTACAGGGAAGTTTTGGTAATAAACAAACTTATCGGGTAAATCTGTTCTAAAACATAAAATTTCGGCCGAATAACTTAAATAATCGAAAGTCGGGGAAAAATACGCAATATACAAAAAAGTAAAATCTGGAAACGTCACCAACCGACAGAGACAATTATTGAACTTCAAAATTAGATAGCAATCACTAACCGGGAGTGTTTGTTTGGATCGGAGGATTTTGAGATCTGTGGAAACGAAGATGGCGGCAAACGAAAGTTGTCGAGTGTATTGTGTAGGAACCGTCGATACCAAGCTTGATGAGCTTCGATTCCTTGCTGGATCAGTGCGATCAAAAATCGGCGCATTCTCAAACAACTCATCTTCCAAGGTAAGAAGATAGAGATTAGTTCCTCCGACGCAGAACAGAACCTCATCAGTCATCACCTTGGATGATTGTATTTTTAGTCTCAGTCTCTCAATTTCGCCGTTTAATTTGGAATTAACAACAACAGGTTGAGGTTGAGGTTGTGATTGTGGATGTTTCGGCGGGTACTGCTGATCATAAGCAGATCCAGAATGTAGCTGACTTTGCATTTGTAACAAGAGAGCAAGTTCTCTCATGCTACTCTGGATCGAACCACGAGAAAAAGCCTCTGAAACTTCCCGATGATAGAGGCGAGGCCGTTGCTATCATGAGCAAATGCCTTGAGAGTTTTCTTAGGCAAGCGGTTGAGGATAACTCTCTTTCTGGAGCTATAGGTCTTGGCGGAAGCGGAGGAACCTCGCTGATATCATCCGCTTTTAGGTCTCTCCCCATCGGGATTCCCAAGGTCATCGTATCCACTGTGGCCAGTGGTCAAACCGAGCCTTATGTTGGGACCTCTGATTTGGTTTTATTTCCTTCTGTGGTGGATGTCTGTGGTATCAACAGTGTTAGCAGGTTAGTCTTTTCAAACGCTGGGGCTTCTTTTGCCGGTATGGTACTCGGGAGGCTTGAGATGTTTAGAAGCTCCTCAAGTGAGAACGGGAAATGTTGTACTGTGGGCATTACCATGTTTGGGGTCACAACTTCATGTGTTAATGCAGTCCAGGATAGATTAACAAGTGAAGGTTATGAGACACTTGTCTTTCATGCCACCGGTGTTGGCGGCAGAGCCATGGAATCTTTGGTTAAAGAAGGGTTTATACAGGTTTTTCTATTTTTCCCCATTCGTTGAGATTTTGTTTACTTGTAGCACTAACTACTAACTTGGTTTTATGATTTGTCTTAAACTTTTGGCTGTGGCATTTGGTTTCTTCCTTTTTAAGTTTCTTTTACTTGTTCCTTCCGTAGGGAGTAATGGATATTACAACAACCGAGGTTGCAGACCATGTAGTTGGAGGTGTGATGGCATGCGATAGTTCCCGTTTTGATATTACCATAGAAAAAGGAATACCGTTGGTTTTAAGTGTAGGAGCCTTAGATATGGTGAACTTTGGTGGTAAAGATACTATACCTTCACATTTCCAAACAAGAAAGATTCATGTTCACAATGAACAGGTGAGGAATCTGTATAATGCATAATGTTAAGTTGTCTTTTCTATTAGCATCTGTTTTTTTTTGAGTTATCTGTTTTTCTTTGGCAGGTTTCTCTCATTCGAACAACAGCAGAAGAGAACAAAATCTTTGCAAGGTTTATTGCAGATAAACTGAACAAATCAACGTCAAATGTTAGGGTTTGTCTCCCAGAAAAAGGTGTCTCTGCACTGGATGCTCCAGGGAAACCTTTCTGTGATCCAGAAGCAACTGGTGCTCTCATAAATGAATTGCAGAGGCTCATTCAAACAAATGAAGAGAGACAGGTAGTGTTTTGGTTTTGCTTCATCTACTTTTAGGTATTGAAATGTTGTGTATTTTGACAGGTCAATGTTTACCCACACCACATCAATGACCCTGAGTTTGCAGAGGCATTGGTTGCTTCATTTCTTGAGATTTGTCCTAAATCCTACTCACAAATCAAACCCTCTGAAACTGCTTCGACTAAGCCTAGAACTGGAGAGCATGATGATGGACACATATCTAAGACGGGGTTGAGGCCTGAAAGGATTCCATACAGTCCTACAGATTTCCCCAATGCAAAACCAGGTTTCTCTTGTCCTTCCCTATCATCATGATCAGTAAACTAACGACCAGATCAATTGGTGGTTCTAGTCATTTTTGGTACGGAACTTCAATGTTGGAATTAGAAAACTTACCTATCATCACTGGCTCCAGAAACCTTGGAACGAACTCAGACCATTTTGGGACGGTTGAGAGATCAAATTGAGAAGGGAATACCAATAATCGGGGGAGGTGCTGGTACAGGAATATCTGCAAAGTTTGAGGAAGCTGGTGGGATTGATTTGATAGTGATATATAACTCTGGACGTTTTCGGATGGCTGGAAGAGGATCCTTAGCAGGCTTGCTTCCATTTGCTGATGCCAATGCAGTCGTGCTTGAAATGGCGAATGAAGTTTTACCCGTCAGTTTCTTTATTCATTTACCCAAGAAACTTCCATATCGTTCCAGTTGCTTCTGTTAGTACTCAAACATTTTCTCTCTAAAACCTGTCTCTTCATATGCTAAATCCAACCTGCAGGTAGTGAAGTCAGTGCCTGTTCTTGCTGGGGTGTGCGCAACAGATCCATTTCGACGTATGGACTATTTTCTGAAGCAGTTGGAGTCCATTGGGTTCGTTGGTGTCCAGAACTTTCCAACTGTTGGTCTCTTTGATGGTAATTTTAGACAAAATCTTGAGGAAACTGGAATGGGATATGGGTAAGCTACAAAAAGCAGCCGCTTAAAACCACTTCTATGGATTCTTTAAATTTCCACTTAAACTAGTCTGATACTGCAGCCTAGAAGTTCAAATGATCTCAGAAGCGCATAAGATGGGGCTATTGACCACTCCATATGCTTTCAACCCCAAAGAAGGAGAAGAAATGGCGAAAGCGGGAGCTGATATTATAGTAGCACACATGGGTTTAACGACATCTGGAAATATTGGGGCGAAAACCGCAGTGTCAATGGAAGAAAGTGTTGTTCGTGTACAAGCTATTGCAGATGCTGCTCGTAGATTCAACCCAGACATCATCGTCCTCTGCCATGGAGGTATTATAGTAACTTCTCGAAAGCTACAGTCATTGTTTGATAAGAGTTTGATGTAGTAAGCTTTTTGTATGTAGGTCCAATATCAGGTCCAGAAGAAGCAGAGTTTGTGCTGAAGAGAACACAGGGTTGTGTCCATGGCTTCTATGGAGCATCAAGCATGGAAAGGCTACCTGTAGAACAAGCTATAACAAGCACTGTCCAGAAATACAAATCCATAGCAATGAAGTGAAGTGAAGTATAGTGAGCTCACTTACAAACCTTTTCCTTTTGGTTCTTCTTGTATATGGCACGATTTGTGGTGTGGCAGATGTTTCCGTTTATTGCATGGCTTTCAATTATGGTTTGTTTCTTCTCCTCATGACTGGAGCATCTCTTTTCTTTGATTGCAAACTTGAAGTTTTCTTACATTACTTAATAAAGATCAATATTTTTGTCTGTTTGTCAAGAAGTTCTGAGAAAATTATAGAACGAGTTTCCCCATTATGTAAGTAAAACCTTAAGATTCATAAACAAAACAACAAACAAAGCAGCGGCAAAGACAAACACAAACACAAAACGGCTTCGAGATCTTGCCATGAGATCAGGTTTGAGATCAATCAGAATCAGAGTTGACATTTGCGGAAGACCTAACGGACCGACGTATGCTTTCTTGATACTCGTAGTCTTCATCATCTTCCTCTTTTTTCTTTTCGCTAAGCATTCCTGTAAAAAGGAAAAAAAAAAATGGTGAGGTTAAATGATTAAAGCTGGAGCGTAAAATCATATCATAAGTAGCAAATAATCAGAATGTGAGAGATTGGTTCAGCTTCAACCTTTTCTAACCAGAAGGTTCTCCAGCTTCGTAGTGGAGAAATCGTCCTTGGCACCTAGATCTTGAAACCCGACAAGCCTATCCATGGCGATACCCTTGCTGAAGATTAATGATTTCGTGTTTTCATTAGTTTAAACTCCAACAGACCCAATTGCGTTAAAATAAGTGAATGAAAATGTAAGATTGACCTAAAAAGGATAACACAGGGCAAAGTCTTGATCGCAAGCTTGGTGACGAAGAAGGGAGCGTTCTACATTGATAAGTTTCCCAAAGTATTAGAAGAGCAAACACCCACAAAGTGAAATGGTAATCAAGTGGAGTACTGACCTCTGCGTCCATCTTAATGAACTTTGTGTCCACATGTCTAGGTGCAAGGGTCTTCAGATGCTTGTCCATTATCCTACAATGTTTAAACGCATAGCTTCAGTACTTGATATTCGCATATCAAAGACCAAAAAAAAGAGGCGATGTGAGTGAGATAGAAAGAAGTATTGCAACTTACTTGCAACGGTAGAATTCCTTGTGGTAGAAGTGACATATAACTTTGTCACTCCGAGTGACTTCTCCCAAGAAGTCGCCTTCGCTAACTTCTCGGAATTCACCGTGTCCTTGCCTTTTGAATGCTTCTCTCTTTTCCACTTCTCTCTGTCCAGACATCATATCTTGGGGGGGTTAGTTCATAGTTCGTTCATACTAATTGAAGAAGAAGTTAGAAGAGTTAAACCAAAACAAGATATGGATGGTGAAGTTGAACCTTGAGTGCTGCAATCCTATCAGCGTGCAATTTTTCAAGCTCTGGATCCTACACAACATGAGCAACTCAGTAAGTATCCCATAGATGAGAAGCATAACATATATGTCTCATTTGATTTGTACTTACATCCATCAGTTCGTCAAGATCAACCTCCTCGTTGACAGGTCTTGAACCTTGCGCCTTTTCATTTGCAAGAACTTCCTGCACAGCCAGCCGTGGTAACAAAATCATCAATTCATCATCATCATCATCATCATCATCATCTATTATCCTGACACTCAGAAATAGAATCTCTAGCACAAGGAGGTGTCCTAAATTCATCTCCATCTCTGTTAAATGGCTCACCCAAAAAAAAACACGAAATCGAGATCTAAGAAAGAATCGTCTATGGCGAACACTTCCATGGAATAGCAATTACCTTTTTATAATCTCTAGCAGCTGCCGCCAATACATTCCCGAATGCCAGATTCGATAGGGTCGACTTCACCGCATCTGGATCCATCTTTTTATTCAACCCTAGAAATCCCAATTCTTCGAATCCTTCTTCTTTCTTGTAGGATAAAGAGAAGCGCTTTTTTCGTTTTTGTCCCGTCAAGAGAAGAGCTTCTTCTTTAACATTAATAAAAAGGATTTGAAATCTGGTGCAGAGAGAGAGAGAGAGAAAACTCCTGACGAACACCACCATCGACTGTGTAAGGCCTCTATCTTACTATATGGGCTTTAATAATGTGATTCTTGGCCCAAAAAGGAACCCAAATTTCTTAGGCCCACTCAAGTTTCTAAGAATACTATCCACCCAACCTTTTGGAATGGATTGGTACACTACATGTATGTATGAGAAATAATTAACTAAGTCTCATCGTTTTCAAGGACAACAACTACGTGTCCCGTTTCTACGTTAGTGTTTACTGTTTAGTTTTTATGTCTACAAAGGAAGAAGACAG
>NC_025702.1:20674714-20684205 GCF_000633955.1 Camelina sativa
GAAGAAGAAGAAGATGGCGTCTTACCAGAACCGTCCAGGAGGTCAGGCCACTGACGAGTATGGAAACCCGATCCAGCAGTTGGACGAGTATGGAAACCCTATTGGCAGCGGAGGACACGGTGGTCTAGGCTCCACTGGCGGAGGAGGTTACGGAACTGGCACCGGTGGTACCTATGGAACTGGCGGCCAAGGATACGGAACCGGGACCGGGATCGGTTCCGAAGCCTTTGGAACAGGCGGAGGTGCTAGGCACCACGGCCAAGAGCAACTCCACAAGGAAAGTGGTGGTGGCTTGGGAGGAATGCTTCACCGCTCTGGATCTGGATCCAGCTCTAGCTCGGTATATACCAAGTGTCAAAAACAAGATTTTATATATGATGTATTAATACTGTTCGATGTGTGATCATCTAATTGATGTTATATATATAATAGGAGGATGATGGACAAGGAGGCAGGAGGAAGAAGGGAATAACGCAAAAGATTAAGGAGAAGTTGCCAGGTCATCATGATCAGTCTAGTCATCAAGCTCAAGGAATGGGTGGCATGGGAACCGGATACGATGCCAGCGGTTATGGTGGCGAGCACCACGAGAAGAAGGGGATGATGGACAAGATCAAGGAGAAACTTCCCGGCGGTGGTGGCCGTTAAGCTTTACACAAACATGTATACATATTAAATACTAATAAAATAAGGAGGGTTTGTAACGCAGTCGCATTTGGTCGTTGTATCTGTGCTTTTTATGTATGTACGTCCTGCGATGTGTGCTGGCTTATATGAGTGTGGTGAGAGATACATGAGTGTGTCATGAGCATCTGGCTCTTTTTATGTTCTGAGATGTCTGTTTTATGTAATTTCGTATCTATAAATCTGCTTTCTTGTTATGTGTCAGTACATAATTAATTTGTGTACTCAACTACACCTCATGCACTGCTGACTTGTACCAACACAACAATTAGTAGAACAGTTTGTAGTATGTAATACTGGATTAGGCCTTTTTCTAACTCGCTTGGGCTTTACCTTAGGCCGTTTAGATTGATGAAAAAAATGCTTGGGCCTATGAAGTATGAAATATTGGTTGGAGATTTGTAATTTTTTTTCCTTTTTTTAACGGAAGTGTAAATGTATAATGAAATGACGTGAGAAAATGACGAAAAGACATATTGAAAAAGTCTAAATACATCGTTGCGCAGTCGAATTCTGTATGCCGACTTGTTCTTCATTGTCACATTTGCACGAAAAGAAAAGGAAAATAGTTGGTATTGGTTTTGTGAGGGAGAGCAGTTGAAGCTGTTTCTCAATGATTTTGTCATTATCTACAGTTTTATTGTGTCTTTGTCGTACTCTTATCAGCCGTATCTATTTGTTAAGCACACAATCAGTCAAAAGATTATTTAGTTTGCTTGCAGAATAATTAGCATTATTTCTTTGACTATTTGGTTAATGGTCAACCAAGTAAAACCCCCTACAAGGGCAAGAGTTTAGTGTAGCTTACTCTTCAGGCTAACCTCTCCATTTAATACCACAAATCAATAGAGATATCTTTTCGGTTTGGTATGAATTGATTAAAAGCAAAAAATATAATACTGTATAATACTAATGTTCCTAGTTCGTACATGTAACAAGTATCCCATACAACAACTGCAAATATTCATATATGAGGTACAGAAAAGTGGGCATACATGAGTAGCTTTTAATTAATGAATAAAAAGTCTTAACAAATCTTGTATTCATACCAATCCTTAAAGATCAACTAATGTATCCATCTAATCCAATATACAGCTACAATTAGTTACCAACTCCAACGTCTTTCTCAAATGTCCACAAAGTCTACTCTATATATGAAACCCTTTGCATCACACACAATCACGAAGTTACAAAGAAACCGAGTTGATTAAACCCAACGAGTCATCAAGAGAAAACAAATCCCAAAAATATGGCTAAGTCATTAAACATCTTTATCGCAGCTCTCTCTCTCATTGCATTATCTCCTCTTTGTTTGTGTTCCAAAGCATATGGAACTGGCGGCTATCTTTTTCCGCAGTTCTACGACCACTCGTGTCCTAAAGCCCAAGAGATTGTTCAGTCCATTGTGGCTAAAGCATTCGCACAGGATCCTCGCATGCCTGCCTCCCTGCTCAGGCTCCATTTCCATGATTGTTTCGTCAAGGTCTCAAGCTCAGCAAACTTTCTTAAGGTTTTAATAACATACGTGAAAATTTTAAATATTTTACATATTTGTCTCGTTATGTTTGGTACTGCAGGGATGCGATGCTTCGATACTATTGGACAGCAGTGGAACCATAATCAGCGAGAAACGATCAAATCCTAACCGTAACTCAGCTCGTGGTTTCGAACTTATCGAGGAAATCAAACAAGCCTTAGAACAAGAGTGTCCTGAAACAGTTTCTTGCGCTGATATCTTGGCTCTAGCCGCTAGAGACTCAACTGTCATCGTAAGTCATCACAATTCACCACACAAAAAATTATATGATCATTTATCATCAATTGGAAAAAATGAACAAAGATATATACACAGACGGGTGGACCAAGCTGGGAAGTACCTCTAGGAAGAAGAGACGCGAGAGGAGCAAGCTTGAGTGGTTCCAACAATGACATCCCTGCTCCAAACAACACTTTTCAAACCATCCTCACTAAGTTCAAGCGTCAAGGTCTCGATCTCGTCGATCTTGTCTCCCTCTCCGGTAATATATCTATCCATCCCTCTTAGTCAACCAATGTTAATTAAAAAGCTTGCTTATAATAAATCCCATAACTTGTTTGATTCGCAGGAAGTCACACCATAGGAAACTCGAGGTGCACGAGTTTCCGGCAGAGGTTATACAACCAGTCCGGTAACGGGAAGCCTGATCTGACTCTAAGCCAGTACTATGCAACCCTGTTGCGTAAACGATGTCCGAGATCCGGGGGTGACCAGAACCTCTTCTTCCTCGACTTCGTGACACCGTTCAAGTTCGACAACCACTACTTCAAAAACCTAGTCATGTACAAAGGTCTATTGAGTTCGGATGAGATTCTGTTCACAAAGAACAGAGAGTCGAAGGAGCTCGTGAAACTATACGCTGAGAATCAAGAGGCCTTCTTCGAGCAGTTTGCTAAATCTATGGTGAAGATGGGAAATATCTCACCGTTGACTGGCGTGAAGGGAGAGATCCGACGCATCTGCCGGAGGGTTAACCATGCTTATTAATCAAACCTATCTTTATATATCACGTACAACGCTTCAGTTACATGCATTTGTTTGGCATGGACGTATACGTATCACTGAGTTTTATATTTCTTTTGGCTTTATATGTTTGAGTGTGTATTGTATATGTTACTAAAATCTGATTATGTTTCGGAAAATGATCTATATACTATTTTAACGTTTTTACAATATTTTCAGACTCTAATTTCCAACCAACATATCATAGTTGGACTTGGGACAAAAACAAAATTTCGTTAAAAGACTATGCTAAGTTGGTAAGGGCAACTTCAATGGTGGGTTTTAAATTTGAATCTCTTATGTACTGTTTAGAATTTTTAAACAATATATAATGTACTGTTTATAAAATAAGAACCCTTAAGCTTCTAATTAAAATTATCCCCTCCAATGGTAGGATATAATTTTGAGTCTCTTATTTTTGTTTTTTAAATAGTTTTTTGAAATTAAAATTTTTTAAGTAGAATATAAAGAATGTAGTGATGAATCTGTGGTTATTAAAAGGGCATGATCAGTTAAGTTGTTTCTATAGCTGAAGATAAACCATAGGAAGGAAACTTATGTCATACCAAAATACATGAAGAAAGGATCAAGAGTTTAACCAAAAGGAGTTCACTAATAACACAACTACTTTGTCTCAACCAAGAGTAAAAATTTTGCGTTTCCAAAACGCCAACTCACCCTAAAAAGTATTGGGCCTGAGATCTTCTGATTTGGGTTTTAATAAGCTCCCAATTAAAAAAAGACGGTGTCGTGTTGGAACGCTCACACACACATCTTGAACGGGAAACTCGGAGTCGGAGATCGTACCGGAGGCCGGAGAACGGCGATTTGTTTAATCAACTGCCCTTTCGCTTCTTTTACTCTCGATTAGCTCTGTAAGCGCAATAGCGGTTACGCCGGATTGCATCTCACGATTCGTTGATGTCGGCGTCATGGCAGTGGGAAAACGCCACCGCCGGCGCCGTAGCTGGATTCGCCACCGTAGCTGCTGTGCACCCTCTTGATGTCGTTCGTACGAGATTCCAAGGTCTGGGTTTTTTCACTCCTGCAACTGACCGAAATCTCAGATTTGTTTAAACTCATCGATTCGTTTAAAGTTGCTTACTTGATTGAGAACAGTCAATGACGGTAGATGGTCAAGTCTCCCGACGTACAAGAACACTGCTCACGCTGTATTCACCATTGCCCGTCTTGAGGTTTGCGCAAGAAGAATCTCTCTTACCCTTTTTTTTAATGTAGGTTGATCCATTAGAGGAATTCTAGTTTATGGGGTTTGTGCATTCTCCACTTTGCATTATCCAGTGACATTTCTGGTGTATCTGTTTTTGTGAGCTCATTTTGTAGGGTTTGAGAGGACTTTATGCAGGCTTCTTCCCTGCTGTTATCGGTTCTACTGTTTCATGGGGCTTATACTTCTTTTTGTGAGTGTTTACATTTTTCTTGCTTCATGATTTCTGATCAAACAAACAAACAAAGCTGTGATTCAGCTTGGAAATAAAGAACAAAGGCTTTTCCTTTTTTTGTGTCTCACTTAAATGTTTTATATTTTGATCTCCTCACCAAATTTCTGTCAGGTTGTTTACTAGCATTAGATGTTCTGAAACAAAGAAATGATCTCTCTGTAGTTATGGAAGAGCCAAGCAGAGATATGCTAAAGGCAGGGACGATGAGAAACTCAGCCCTGGTCTTCACCTTGCTTCTGCTGCTGAAGCAGGGGCCTTGGTGAGTATAACAGACACCATATTAATATGTCTCCATTTCTCCTATGTTTTTTTCGATCTCTGTCTCAAGCTTAGGATTCTCTCAGGTCTGTTTATGCACAAATCCGATTTGGCTTGTCAAAACAAGATTACAGCTTCAGACACCTCTTCATCAAACCCAATCATACTCCGGCCTATTAGGTTTTTGTGCTATGCTGCATAAAATTCTAATGTGTCATTATTTCTGGTTATTTTATTCTAAAAGTGTTGCTTTTGTGAACTTCAGATGCCGTTAAAACCATAGTGAAAGAGGAAGGACCCAGGGCTCTCTACAAGGGTGTTGTCCCTGGTCTGGTACTGGTTAGTAACTATCCTGATCTTTCTCTTGTCATGTTCATTATGAAACTACCACAAGATCCACTGATTTGGAACTGTCAAAGATGGTTAGATTAATTACCAAAAAGGTATTACCGATTGAATGATTTGCCATTCTGGTTTCAGCAGGTTTCTCATGGTGCTATTCAGTTCACAGCATATGAGGAACTTCGTAAAATCATTGTGGATTGGAAAGAAAAGAGAATAAAGTCGGAATCCGCTGACAGTTCATTGGTACAGAGTTCCTCTTCTTCATAGCATACAACATTCCAGCTATTCAGTTATATAGGAACTTTAGTCTCGATCCCACACCCATTTCAGCATCACAAATAATACTAATGCTAACACGCCTTACTTTCATTCTTTCTTTAGAACTCAGGAGATTATGCTGCACTTGGTGGCTCCTCCAAAGTCGCTGCAGTTCTTCTTACATATCCATTTCAGGTTATTCGAGCACGATTGCAGGTACCTGTTGATCTTATTATTAGCTCAAACCTAATGTCCTAGAACTTCCGTACATCTTACATACATGTGATCTTGTGCAATACTTGAGGATTTCATAAACATTCATTCCTCTTTTTCTTGTTCAGCAACGACCTGGTACTAACAGAATTCCAAGATATATAGACAGCTTACATGTCATCAGAGAAACCGCGAGGTTAGGAGGCATATTTTTGGTGTCTCGATTATGTCTTTTTTAAAAATATGATGTTTTGGTTAGTGTCACACTACTGACTAACACTTGGGGGTTGATGCAGATTCGAAGGTCTCAGAGGTTTCTATAGGGGACTAACTGCTAATCTGTTGAAAAATGTTCCTGCTTCATCCATTACATTCATCGTCTATGAAAACGTTCTGAAATTTCTAAAAAAGCCTCCAACAACAAAAGATTAGATCTTTCTCTTCCGGTCTTCACTATGATTTCTTAGACTCAACAAAACAGTTGTTGTCACGCCCAATTCCCTGAATTATTCTTTGATATACATACTACACTGTTGCATTTTGAGTTGCCGCCTTCATGGTTCTGAGTTCTGACGAGCTAAAAACAAACCGATTCAAAATGGGATCTGAATTGAAGAGATCGGTAAAATACTCATCCATCTGACATTCTAGTCCACCTTCTACAAGGTTATGGGCTTATTAGTCTCCCTCGCTATTAGGCCTAATAATTCACATAAGTGGCCCATATCCATCTAACATTCTAGTCCACCTTCTACAAGGTTATGGGCTTATAGTCTCCAACGCTATTAGGCCTTATAATTCATATAAGTGGCTCATCATTCGGGAAAAAACATGTTGACTATTTAGAGTTGCAATTTACATTCTGTATCCAAAAACCGATAGACTTAAATGATAATTAAAGCTAGTAAATAAAATATGATTTCAATACTCTCGTAAATTTTGTGTGTGGGGAGGGGGACAGTATAGAAAGATTGTTACGCTGTGAATATTGTCTAAATGATATTGTTTCAAAAACTTTCTGTTATCCAATAGTTTACCCACAGCAGATGTGATCAATTGGATTAAAGTATGCCATATCCGGGATGAGGGGATTTTGACATTAATGAAACCATTTCCTTTAGTCGAAACATTTTCCATGTAAGCAATTATCGAGAAGACATTAAATACAAAAAGTTTCAAAACAAAATCTATATAAACGTACGAGACGTTATCATTTTGCAATACATCTTTCCTCAGTGTTTTGAGCTTCCTCAAGGTCCAAAAGATTTTTCAGAAATGTTTTCATCAAATAACCGTTCTTCTACTCCAATGGTTCGTCTTTTTTTCAGTTTTTACCAACTATATTTTCATGTCTCTATCTGTGACATTTATATCGACTAGATGTGACATTTCAATCGTTTCTTTTTTTGACAGACTTGTGGGTTTAAGGTGGACACGAAGTCCCCTGCGTGGTACAAGAGCATGACAAAGATTTTAAACAAGATCAAAGGTGTGTTATCCTAATATATGACGTATAATAATCATTAAATCGTAGGTTTCTAAATCTAATTGAGTTGTTTTTTTTTTTCTCATTAAGGAGGGAACTTTTCGTTAGACGCAGACGAAGGCATGGCCTACGTTTCGGGTAGAGGAGATCCAATCGAACTCCTAAAACTAGTGGGTTCGATAAAAGGCAAAGCTGCTGAAATGACGTTTGTGAAAACCGGTGGATATCATCATTATGATGATCATCATCATCAGTATCACAATCATCAGTACCCCAATCTTCAGTACAACTCCAACTTCGTGTACGGCCAGCCAATACCACAATCTTACAACAGTTATTGGCCGAGTGATGCAAATTGTTACTCTCAGCAGCATCGGCCATATTATCCTCAGTCACCGGCAATGCAACCTCACCTTCATCAATATCCATATCCAGGATATAGTAACCATTACGGTTATTATTAGGATTTTAATTAATTATTACGCCGAGATCTAGCAAAACCTGCTTTTTAGGGTTTATTACTTGTATCCGACGAAACACTTTTTTTTTTGTGTGTTGGTTGGATATGAATGTTCTCTCTGCTATTTTTTTTTTGGATTAGCAGAAGAGACGAAAATTTTCAGCTATTGTCATCTTTTTGTAAGAAGCCGGAGATATCATTCTATGGCTTTTCTGAACCATTTTTTTTTTTTTTAATAATAAATGGGAACAGATTTGGACTATGTTGCATGGAAACGGAAACGGAAACGCGGAAACGAAACGTTTCGAAAACGGGAAACGGATTTTTTTGAAAAATAGGTAATGGAAACGTATAGGAAACGTATATATATTAATAAATCCCCAAACATGAAAATCATAATAAAAAAATTCTGAAACAACACAATTTCAAAACATAAATATTAAATAGTTTAATTAAAAATAAAACTGTTATAGCTTTTGCTTTTTAGGGTTCGACTAGTTATAACTTATGAATTCTTATAAATTAAATTATTTATTTATTAAATTTCAAAATTATAAAAAAGAGTTTTCGCCGCGTTTCCAAAACGGAAACTTCGTTTCCATCGTGTTTCCAAAACAGAAACGGAGTTTCTATCGTGTTTCCAAACTGGAATTTTTAGGAAACGTATTTTTGTGGCTTGTTTCCGAGTTTCCATGAGTTTCCGTTTCCCAAACGTTTCGGAAACGGGAAACGCACCTCAAAAAGAGTTTCCATCCAACATAGGATTTGGATGTTAAAATATTCGCAGTTTACAGTATTTAATTTAGTCAGAACTAAATATCTTTATCATGGTTTAATTTCTGTTTCGCCAAGATCCCCGTTAATGTTTTGGTGGCAGGGACATGATCTCACATTCCTATTCTACAATTACCATAAATATTATATTTCCCCCAAAATCACCGCATTAAGTAGCTTTGTCTACTGTCATCTTGAGAGAAAAATAAATGAAAAGGTGTTGGACCAAAATACAAATGCATTATTCGTGTAGATCCATTGGTAATGATGTAATATCATGGAAAAAGATGCCAGCTTGGTTAAACAAAGAAAGCAAATGTAACAACTCGCCATGAGAAAGCTTCGATGGTCTTTTCTCTTCGAACCCATGTGTTCTCAGAAGTCCAACTACCCTTTCCTTGAACATACTTGCATCTGTATCCATACACAAGACATTATCTCTCCCACCTTCATCTTCAACATCAGTGTCAAACTCACCATCACCACATTCCATCCCAACTTTCGAACCATTCCTCCCTGCAGACAAACTCAGCAACTCCATGACCTTCTTCTTCTGCCTAAACATGGAACCAAGCGTCTTATTCTTGTTCCCGAAACACGTGCGAGTGAACGCCAGCCATTCTTGGACATTAACATCAGGTTTTACCTCCTTTGGTGTGATCATAACTACAGATGAATCGACTTTAGGTGGTGGAACGAACTCTCTTTTACTGACATCCATCACGAATTTAACATCGGCTACTAACTTAACGTTAACCGCCAATCTGTTGAAATCGGAATCTCCAGAATTTGCCAAGAGCCTGCGAGAGAATTCCTTCTGGAGCAAGAGAGTGGCGCTACGAAACGTATTGGAGCCGTAAACAAGCTTCGCCACAAGAGGAGATGATATGTTGTACGGAATGTTCGCAACCACGAGATCAAACTGAGGGAACTCTGTCTTCAGAACATCTTTTTGAATAATCTATAATATATTATTTGTATACAAATTAAAAAAAAAAAAAAAAAAAGAGG
>NC_025702.1:20684277-20714054 GCF_000633955.1 Camelina sativa
AATTAAAAAAAAAAAAAAAAAAAGAGGTTTATTAGTTAATATGTCTTCTCTTGGGCATTTCATCGAACAGTTTGCGTGCGCTTAAAAAAACTAATCTCGTTCCCTAAACCAATCTTAGTAGCAACATTAAAGGCAAATCAAAGGAATAAGCAAGATTTTACCGTAAGTTTATCAGCAAAGCCATTGTCGGAAACCCTTTTCCGGAGAATCTCCACCATACGCTTATCTAACTCAACGGCGACGACATTCTGGGAAGCTTCAAGGAGCTTCATCGTGAGATTCCCAGTACCAGGTCCGATCTCCAAGACTGTATCCGTCGGCCTGATATCTGAGCTACGGACGATGGCGTCGAGGATTCTGGTGTTGGTAAGAAGGTGTTGGCCTTTACTCTTGCACAGAAACAAACCGTCATGTTCCTTCTTCTTCGACTTTTCGCTTCCCTCGTACTCTCTTCTCCGGCGATCGTGATCGGGTTTGGTACGAATCTGCGAGTGCGAATCTCGTCGGAGAACCAAATAAGATAAGTAGGAACGAGTCGGATTGAGTTTGCCGAGCGTCTGGTTCTTCAATCGAAGAATCATCAATCACTTTGGCTAGTTAATATATATAGATATCAACGCTGCCTCGTCGTCGTTATGTAGTAGCTCCGATTACCCGCTCATAGCTCAGCAATCGGAATCGGAATCGGAAACGCTTGGCCCGATCCCCTGACGTACGTGGCGTTTAAAAGGGCCTTCCTTGGCCCAGTTTATTTCTTTTAGCCCAAATGTTTTACTCACCAAAGCCCAATTATTTCTCCACCAAACGCTTTATTCTTTCTTTTAAAGTGTAAACGTCCCATGCTTAATCAGCAGCCTATACATCCATAGATTTGATGATGATTGTAAAATCAAAAGAAGAGGAAAAAACAAAAACAAAATGATGGTTATAGAATTTTGGGCCACGCTAGTGGACTACGTACTCAAATGCGAACGTGAAAGCGAGGAGTGTTCTAATTATTTAGATGAACATATAAAGTATGAAAATTCTCTACTAGATTGATTTATTCAAAAATAAAAGATGAAGAAAAAAAGGAGTTAAAAGGCCAAAAAAGCATGGACGTTTACCAAGTTACTATTCTGGTCGGTGTGATTGCTCTCTCTCTCTCTCTCTCTCTCCCCCTCTTTATACATGATCGGACGGTATATATGCTACTACATGATCGGACGGTATATATATGTCTCTTCCTTCCAAACTTTATTGTGATACTAATCTTTCAGTTGATTTTTCTTTTTCATTATCATCTGTGTCAACACTATCTACTTTACACAATATCACTTCAATCACACTCTACTTTTCTTCTTAATTAATTTCCTACAATAATCATATCTAAATGTTTGATTTATACTATTTTTTATAGAAAAAAAGTAATGTAAAATTTATGGGCATTTATTCCTTTGTATGAGATGTACATGACTGTATGTGATCCTATTTTGCAATTGTATAATGTTTTTAAAAATATTATAACGAACAACAAATTCTTTTCTGGAAATTCTATAATTACCCTTCTCCAAAAAACCTTTTATTCGTTCAAATCATTTGTTTATTAGTATATCCTTACAATTAAATAGACAATAAGATTTAAGTAAAATTAACTCAAACACAACCATTTCGAAACAATATTGTATCATAAATACCGTCACTATTCGATTCTCAGCTTATTTTGTGATTTATGTTTCCATGCTTGATTTTTAAATGGGTGAAAAATAAAACTTTAGAAGAAGATGTTGTAAATATGAAAGCTAGCGCTAGCCTTAGGCCATTAGGGTTTGCAACTTCGCAGTTAACAAGGTATGCACAATATATAGTGAAATTAAGAAAATTAGGCGTGAAAAATCGTGGTCCTATTTTTTTCAGCAGCCTCTATTAACTTTGAGTCGTTCTAGTGTGGGGACTTTCTTTAAGTCGAGCCACGACTCGATGAATCAACTTTATAGTTTTGCCATTTTCAACAGCAAAACTGTTTTGGTGGAGTTTTGTGAGGTGGTTATCTTATCACCGTTTGGGTTAGCGATACTTTGGATTAAAGTGAGTACCGAGAGTAGAGTGGGATTATATAAGTAGATTTGTTACATCCAATATCATCAGTTTAGAAAGAGAAGACGCGTCTGCATGTGCATGAGCTTGAGCATGACATTTGGAGGAACGATGACTCCACTTCCTCGGGACCCACCATGAACCAAATCTCATACTTCACTTAAGAGATTTTGGTACTGAACTTAAATAAAGTATTACAACTAGTACAACTTTAAATTTTTACCAATCACAAAAACTTTACCAAAAATTTTATTAAAAGTTTTATTTTCAGCTTTTTGGTACAACTTTCACATACAGCTCTTTCTTAGAGCTTTGCATTATTCCGTAACAGCTTAAATTTTCAGCTTACAGTTTTGGCTACGTTACCAATCGGATCCAAGCTTTTTTCACAGTTGAAATCATTTTAGTAATGAGATATATATATATATATATACACACATATATGTTAAAGAGACATCTGAAGGTGAGATGGGTTCCATGTGGACACAATACGTTTATAAAATCTGATGCTTAGGACAAATATATAACAATAATATAATATATATGTACGTTATATCATATACGTTACGCCTGAAATTTGCAGCTTCTGATGAAGCAAGATTGTGGTGAAGGACAGTCTTTGTTTATTATTTTTGTGAAATGATAGAGAATACACACAACAGAAACAACAATTGATCAGAAGAGAATGTAAAGATACACTTAGCTCCGTTATTGGCTTTTCTGCCTTTGAAACAAAAGAAACATAAGCAATCAAATATTTTCTGTCCTTCTTTTTCAATTGCAAAGCCGAAAAAACCAAACCAGTGCGTACCCTTTTTGTGGTAAACACTCTTTCTTTCTGCCTATGTAAGAGAGTATATATATATATTAAGAAGGTCACCTTTTTCTTTTATTTTTTAATGGTATACATAATATACAAGTGATATTAAGAAGCCAACAAACACTATATATGCTCCAAACTCACTTTTCTTTATTCTCGAGTTTATAAAGTTCTTTCCATATTTCCTTCTTTTATGTACATCTTACAGCTCCGGTTCAAGTAGAATGGTAGATGACTAGTTGCGTTTGAAGTGCAGATAAATGGCAGAAAAAAAAAGTAGTGGAGAATTCCACAAACTTTAAAAATTTGCTAGGACATTAATTAAGCGGATATAAGGTTAAACAGTTTTAAAAAATGTTAGGAACTTTCATGAAAATTTGTTTAACTTAAGAGATTCAAACTTCAAAGCTTAAAGAAAGGAACACAGTGCTCGAGAAGAGACTTTAAGTGTACCTTTTCTTTTTGGGGAAAACTCTTCTATTTGTTGTTTTATAGTACTAATTTCAAGATTCACATTCCAGAATCAAAGAAAACTAATACTACTAGTAGTGAACTAGTTTTTTTGGCTAATGATGAGTCTTTCATTATGCGAGTTTGTTGCTATTTGCATTGATAATTGGTATTACCCATAAATTTGGAATTTGCGGATTTGTAATTTAGTTACATATATACAAGAATAAAATTAATTTAGTTACATATATACAAGAATAAAATCCGAGAGAATTATCACATTCCCTTTTGCCCACCGATCCATATCTTTAATTTCTCGGTCGTAAATGATTGCATCTACTCATCAAATTCAATCTCATTTTCATTCACTCAAAACACATTACAATTGCATACATAAATAATTGATTTTGTTTGATGGGTGTTCGGGCAATAATATTTCAGAGTATGATTGTATACATACATATTTTAAGTACTATTTACACATTATTAAACGACACAAATAATGGAGAACGTAACAGGTGTCCATTATCAGATTTTGTATTATAATAGTAAGAAATACTAGTAGTATAATGGAGTAGTAATTTGGTTCCTTGGAAAGATGGTCTAAGCATCTGTTTTCCAGCTGCAACCTTTATGCGTACTTAATTTGAAGTCACAGGTACACTACACTATATGCAACCAAAACAAGATTTCGATAATAATATAATATAAAAAAAAAAATAGCATCGAATCTAACTAGAGAGAATCTAAAAAGATACAACTATACCCGATAATTGGTGTTCCTATCCTCAGTCCTCAACTACACCCATAAATGGAGTTAGATTTATTTTAACAATTTTAGCTTAAGTACACAATTTTTATTGGTACGTATTATTACAGAAATACAGATTTCTTATTTTTATACTGAACTATCGATTGGACAAATTATAATCTTTTTTTTGTTTTGCCCTCTTACACAAATTTATAATAGGAAAACCCGTTCATATTTTTTCGATATACCAAAAATTATAATAATAAAGATCTAAAAATATAAGTTAAATAATTTCGAGTAAGAAGAAAATAATACTTACTTATAAGAATTTTTGGTTGTTGAGACTTGAGAGCATTTTGGTAAAACACAAACAGACCAAGAAAGGAAGAGGCAGCGTGTTTTCCGGTAGAAAAGACGGAGAGACTAAAAGCCGAAGTTTGCATACGTAGCAATATTTTCACCGTAGGATCCTGGACACGTGATGTTTCAACGGTGAGATATATTTTGTTCGACAAGTGTTTTGTGATACTTGTTGTAATTAAGAAGAAAACAAACAAAAAAAGAAGAGAGAGAGAGAGAGAGGGGACAAAGAATTTAATAAGAGAAGGGAGAAGTGAGTGAGAGAGTATTAAGGTCATGGCGGCGTTGCAGAGAGCCGAGACACAGAGAAAGAAACAGATCTCTCTCAGAGACAGAGAGCGAGAAACCCTTAAATAAATATTACCCTCTCATACCGACAACCTAACTTTTCTCTCAGTACCACCAAAAGCTCTCTCTCTCTCTCTCTCTCTCTGTCCGATTTCTAAACAAACCCTAGATCACAGACATACTCTACACATTTAATCTCTTTCGTCTTCTTCATCCTCTCAGATATATATAGAGAGAGAGAGCGTAAGAGAATTAGATCTTCCGAGAGAGAGATCTATATCTTCTTCTATTCAGATCTTTGGGTAGATTAATTCTCACTCTGAAAGTCAAGATCTTAATTTGTACGTCTAGATATGTGGTAAAGCGAAGCCCTTGTCGAAATTGGTAATATATGGCTGGTGGTGTCGGAATATGGCAGGCTTTTTCTCGCTAGGACACGGCGGAGGAAGAGGAAACAGCCAAGACCACAGAACCAATAATAACCCTTCTCCTTCGGGAACAGAATCTTGGCTTTGGTGCAGAAACCCTAACTCTAACGCAAACGCTGGTGGTGGAGATGTCGTCGCTCCTTCTTCTTACAAAGGAACCCTTGAGCTATGGCAACACCCAAACAATCAAGAGATCATATTCCAGCAGCAACAGCAACAAAGATTGGATCTTTACACTTCTGCTGCAGGTTTAGGTGTCGGACCAAGCAACCGGAACTCAATTGAAACTTCCGGCGGGGCCTTGATGATGATGAGAAACGGTAGCAGCGGCGGTGGACCCAGCTGCCAGGATTGTGGTAATCAGGCTAAGAAAGACTGCACGCACATGAGATGTCGGACTTGTTGCAAGAGCCGAGGCCTCGAGTGTTCCACTCACGTCAAGAGCACCTGGGTTCCTGCCGCTAAACGCCGAGAACGCCAGCAGCAGCTTGCATCCGGTCAACAACCGCAGTCGCAGTCGCAGCCGCAGGTTGAGAGCGTCCCTAAACGGCAGAGAGAGCATTTCCCGTCGAGATCCGATTCCCTTGTCTGTACTCGTATACCTACTAATAACACCTCCTCAGGTATCACTAATTTTTATTTTATTTTATGCTCTTTGTTCCCCTTTTGTATTCATGAGTTTATTCAAATCTGAACGTAATAGTGAGAGTTTTGTATTCAATTGCAGAAACAGAAACCCTATTCTGTTTGATCAGCTTTTTTGTTCTTCTTTTTCCATTTTCGAGAAAGAAAAAAAAATGTTTATAATTTTCTTCTTTTATTTATTTGTTTATTTATTAACATACTACTGTATATGAGTAAAACTGACTCTTGGATTGACAGGAAGAAACTGTTCTCGCCGATCTTGATATTTATAATGTTTATAATATTTTTCTGCTAAGCCCTTTTTTCTTAATTAATAACCAAACCTGTTATTATTTGCTACACACCTAGGGTTAGAGATTGGGAGCTTTCCGCCGGAAGTGAGCTCGCCGGCAATTTTCCGGTGCGTGCGTGTGAGTTCTGTAGATGATGAAGAAGAGGAGTATGCGTACAAAACAGCTGTGAGTATAGGCGGTCACGTCTTCAAAGGTATTCTCTACGACCAAGGCCCGGCCGAGAGAAGCTCCTCAGGCGGTGGATCTCAGCCGTTGAACCTCATAACAGCAGGCCCATCGGCCTCTTCATCAAGCCCAAACGTGAGCTGCAACAATGGAGTTGTTGGTTCCAATTCAGATCATTACATCGATCCTGCCTCTCTTAATTATCCTACTCCCATCAACACTTTCATGACTGGTACGCACTTCTTCTCCAACCCAAGATCTTGAATTCCACATAGAGAGAGAGAGATAAGCAATTTAAAACCTTTTTTTTTGTTTAGATCCTTACGTTAGAATTAGGGCTTAAAGTCAATCTTCCGAGGAGGAGAGTATAACGTAGTAATCTGTGTTGTGAAAAAGTAATTAACGGGAGATAATGATTCCTTTATAAACTCATCACTTGTTACCTGATCTTTTATTATTTATAACAGTTTTTCTAGAAGAGAAGTTCTCATTGTAATGTTGGGTTAATTATTTGAATGTAATAATAATATACTCCAATTTTCAACTGTAAAAAAGTCAATGAGCCTGTCTCTTTAAAAGCTCACATCAACAGCTTCCCAGCTGGCAGTTTTCAACTGTGATCGTTAAACTCAGCCTTGTTCTTGTCACCTTTTGACATTACTTTATTTTTATGTTTGACGTTTAATTAAACATTTAGTCGAATTGGACAAGTTTTTAAAAACCTTTATATTGGAATTTTGGTGAAGACATGTATTAATGAGGTTTCATGTGCCTTTGGGCACAAAAATCAGACATGCACATGTCTTTAACAAATATGTTTCAATTTGAGCCATTTTTAGTAGTGATATATGTATATGGTATCATTTCATTGCTATGATTGATATAAATTAGTACACTTGATATATATATGAGACGTCCTAATCTACTGTAAAACCATATATTCACATGGATTTATACTGTCATAGTCTCATTCTCACTACGATATTTGATTATTTACATAAATGTCTTGATATCAAGTTTCTCCAAAAGTGTTTCTTATTCACATATCGTTTTTGCATCGTATTTATCGTGTGCATTGTTTAGCCACATCTCACGGGGATTTCTTATACAATTCCAAAAGTTTACTATCACTCACTGTAAAACGAATGCAACACGTACGGGATCAATATAATACATGTGTATTTGGATACTTTTGGTAGAGAGGGTAAATTCTGCAGATTATGAGGGGTGAGTGGAGGAACAGAAAAAGGTGCAAAAATGGTCTGCGTCTTCATTTCTGCAGGTTTTTATGTTTGGGACCTAATTAAAGAACTCTTCTTTCCCAATTTATTCCTTAGGCTCTTTTTCATTATTCAGTTTACGTCACCTCAATAATGCCATGATGATAACGAGACGCAAAACGAATCGGAAAACGAGCTAATACCAATTCTGATTAATTATCATGGTTAAGTAGAAAGAAAATGGTAAGTGCATGAGGGAAGACTCTGTGAAAGATACACACAAATTATGCATTATGTAAATTACCTTCTTCTTCTTTTTTGTTAAAGTTTATGTAATTTACATTTATAACGTTGTAAATATAATTGAATTGGTCCCATCAAACCCTAAACGGCTAAAGGCAACTGATTTATTCCTGCTCCGTACCACTTCGCACCTTGTCTTCCAAATTTATCTTTTCAAAATCTTAATTACTCTTGTTTTTTTTTTTTGGGTCAAAGAACTTTGATGTTATTGCACGTAGAGAAAGAATCTCGAAGACGGATGGTGGTAAAAGCAGCAACTTTAATATATCACAACGCAAGTGGGGCCACGGGAATGTTATCTAAGAACCAATAAGAGAGTGACGCGTCAGAGAGACAATTTGCAATTGCATCATTGCATTTCAGGGAGACAAAACAGAAGTCTTCTTTTAGGTCCCTCCACAACATCAAGCTTTCCAAACTGAACTTTATTTTTTTTAGTGTCGCAGCATAAAAAGAGAAGACTATCAAGTCTATCATGTACTGTAGATGTAGTGCCCATTGTCCCACGATCACAAAACCATTCGTTATTGCAAAACACAGACCGGTTTCAGATTATTTTGAAAATAGTGTGTGAACTCAGATGGTGCGAATAGATTAGGATAGTACCGCGATAATTTAATCAGTTATGTGATTAATTTGTTAAGAATGCCGCTTGGATGAGACACCAAACTAGACAAGAAGAGACGACCATGCATATGTTTCGCTTCAGGTCCAGTTAATCACGCTTGTTTGCATTGGGCTTTTCAAACTGAGCCAGCCCATATGAAACGATAAAGAAAAGATGGAAGAAAATGACTTTGAGTGTTTGAATCTGTAAGGCCCACTTCAAAACTTACCGAGGGTTTATAGAAAAATATCAAAACAAAAAGAGGTGGACAGTAATCGAACTTTGAACCTCCGACAAATAGACCTAGCAATAGCACCGAATTCAACTATTAAAATGGTCAAGATGTTTATTTATTCACAGGAACCGGCCTCTCTATAAAGAAAATGGCGCCATTGATCAGTTTGGATTTTTAAAAGTCAACACTATGAGTAGCAGATAGATGACGACCTAATCTTGTCTCATAAATCTTTTTATATAATTTAAATTCCTCAAACTCGTGTCATATACAATAAAAATAAATAAAGATTTGCTATAAGGTGAGAGATAATGGTCGTTTCAAATTAGTATAAGAAAACTTTATATATAAGGTGAGAATGTTATAGTTAATTAAGAAGACTACTACTACGGACGTGGGCGGGTCAGGTCTCTCAGTATGTGACAAAATTGAATGATTTTCCCGCTACATCCGTTTATGTTTTTGTGGACGGCTCCAAGTTTCAAATTTGATTTTTTTTCCTTGCTTCTATGTCTTAAAGCATAAAAAACCAAACAAGTGTTTCTAATTTAAAATTTAACACATCCGCGATTGATATAATTTATTTGGTACGGTCCATAGGAAAGAGATGGAAGATTCAAAACTGGCTAACAGTTCTCGTGCGACTTATAGCTCCTCTCTCTCTCTCTCTCTCGTAGATTCTCTCTACTTTTCTTCCTCCTCTTTCATTAGACATTTCAAAATATTAAAAAGAAGAAGAAAGAACCAAAAAAAACATAAAACATAATAGACCCCATCAAAATTAGAAAACGCAGCTCTCTCTGCCGACGAATACGTTGAGGGTATTATAGTCCAGGATTTAGTTAGAACAAAGAGTACATTTTGTCCAAAATTAGCCAAATCATTGACACAATACGAACTAGTGTGTGTGATTTATGACTCCGCGTAAGAATGTTTTAATTATACCGTACCGTATTCTAAGCGGAAAATTAGGCAAAGTTTGTGATATCTTTTTTTTTTGTTTCCGTCTATAATCCATAATAATTCTGACCCAAAAAGAAAAAAAAGGAAAAAGGGTTTATTAGGAAAAAAAAATATTAGAGCCGTCGGGGAATTCTGATTGGTCGACTCACGTCAAACGCATGAGACACAGCCAAACAGACCACGGCACGTCAGCATTACACGTGGCTATTACTACAAGCCGGCGGCTCGGCTCCAAATACCACTTATTTATATATATATATATATAGATATTTTTTTTCCCTTTTTTACTTCACAAAATTAAAAACTTTCCTAGGATTGCATTTAATTTATTTAGTAATATCATCACTCTCAATCTTTTAAAACCGAAAAACAAAACTTCTTTAAAAATGTTGTATCCATAATTTGGAAGAAAGAAAAGAAAAAAAAGGATAGCCAATGCAAATTTGATATAAGCGATGCCTTTTGTTGGGATGTTATATATAATTTCAATCATCACAGGCATTTTCCAAAATTGGGGAGATTTCCATTGCTCTAGAATTCAACAGTTTTTTTTATTATACAAAATGCAGATTCTGTATTGCATACAAAATGCCAAGAAAAACTATTGTTCAACCAAAAAAAACAAAAGTACGGATAGATATTTATTACTCCAATTTGGATGATGGTAATAATTACTAAAAGATATTTATCCCAGTTCAACTACTACTAATAGTTAGGGAAAGATTACAAGGAGAGAATCTACACAATATGAATAATTAAGGTAAATTTGTACAGAGAACAAAAAAAAAAAGGAATCTACACAGATATGTATGTTAAAAAAAAAAAAATTATTTGTTGACTCAATATAATAGATTTTATTGTAATGTATTTATTTTTTAAAATCTATTATTAAGAAAAGAGTGAAGGATAATGTGAGAGAGAGAGAGAGGAATCATTTTCTCGTGGGTGTGTAACTGTGTATGTTAGAGAGAGAGAAGAGCTACAAGGTACAAAGGACATAGAAAAGGTGGCCCGCCATTAGTCTTCTTCGGTTTCTGAATCATCTGAGTTTCTCACTTTGCCTTTACTCCGAAGACATGCTTTTCTTTCTCCATTATTACATCTTTCAGGGGTTGGGTTATTCTCGTTATTTCACCCCTCTTTAATCATAAAATATAAATATAATTATACTCTCTGTAGTTGGGGGAAACATTTTTTAAAAACTTTTTTGTAATCTTTTAAAACTCAAAAAATGTGAAAATCAAAAAACCAATGAGCGGGAAGGATAATTCCCCCAAGATGAGCGGCGATCAATGCGGTCAAGGGCAAACTAGGCATAACCCCGCTACTTTTTTTTCCACTTTTTATTTTTATTTTCTATCCTTATTTATTACTATTATTATATAAATAAAAGTAAAAACGAGTAAACAAATATCCAAATTATTTTAATCTGATAGAACAAAGGAAAGAAATTGCCAGCAGGATAAAATACGCTATCTCTGAATGACTGACTGACTCAGACTCAGTAACGAAGAAGAAGAAGATCTTATTTTTCTCTGTAATAATGAACAGTACCGTTTTTAGAAATATATTATTTATTTTGTTGTTATCTTTTGTGTATCTTTTCATTAACTTAAATACGCGTCAAGAATTTATACACAGAATCTACTGATAATACTCTCTCTCATACACATACACATACACATATTTTTATAGATTTATTGCCGCTTCTGTAATTTCCCATTCTTAGAAAAAATACTTTTCTGCCCCCCTCCCCTTTTATTATTTAAAAGAAAGAAAAAAAAGAGTGAAAGTAAAAAAGCGTTTTTTTTTTTTTGAGAGAGCGAGAGAGAGATAAGAAAAGGGAGGAGTTTTTAGTAGACAAAGGGAGAGGCTGAGATTACCAAATTGAATGCTTTACCAAACTCACATAACCATCTCCTCTTGACCCCTTTTTTTTCTTTTCTTTTAAGATCTTTTCTTCTTCTTCTTCTTCTTCTCGCCACCGCTCCTTCCTCCTCGTCTCTCTCGTTCGTTCTTATTCTGTCTCAAGGTACTTTTCCTGATTCCTCTCCTCTTGTGTTTGTCTTTTGTTTTAGGGTTTTCTTTCTTTCAAGGGTTTCTCTCTCTTTCTCTCTCTCTCGTATGTCTCTTGAATTTGTTTTTTTTTCATTTCAGTCTCGTGACTGACTCTGTTTTGTGTGGGTTGTTTTCGTAATTGAGTTTTCCGGTCTGNTTTTTTTTTTTTTTTTTTTAGGGGTTCGCAATTCTTTATTTTTATTTTATTTTATCTCGTTCTTTCTCTTGGAATCGGGGCAAAAAGGAACGTTTTTTTTTTACGTTTCGTTTGAAAAAGAATGTGAATTTATATTCGATATCAAAGATTGAATTCTAGTATTTTCCTTTTCTTGTTCTTGGTGTTGTTTAGGGTTTTTTCGATAGGAAAAATGGAACAAGCAGCGTTGAAGAGCAGCATCAGGAAAGAGATGGCTTTCAAAACCACTCCTCCGGTTTTCGAAGACTTTCTTGCCGTCACCACCGCCACCGCTCAGAATGCCGACGATTTCTCCGTTGACGACTTGCTTGACTTGTCTAACGACGACGTTTTCGCCGACGACGACACTGTCCTCCTCGACCCTCATGAACAACAAGACATGGCCCGTCACGAACTCAACGACGACGCTGACGCTCTCCCTCGTCGGAGCAACGATTTCCCCGGCTGTGACGACTTCGGTAGCGAACTCTCTGTTCCGGTAATTACTTTAATTGTTATAATATTTCGAGAATACTTTCTTTGATTTCTATTTTCCCTCTAATTGAGATTTTGTCTCTGTTTTTTTTTTGGGGTAAAGGCGGATGATTTAGCCAACCTTGAGTGGCTATCTCATTTCGTGGAGGACTCCTTCACGGAATACTCTGGTCCAAATCTCACCGGAACCCCGACTGAGAAACCTGCGTGGTTGACTGGTGACCGTAAACACCCTGTCACTCCTGCCACGGAAGAGTCCTGTTTCAAATCCCCTGTTCCGGCTAAAGCCCGTAGCAAACGTCACCGCAACGGAGTCAAGTCCTGGTCACTTGGTTCATCGTCCTCTTCCGGTCCTTCCTCGTCCGGTTCGACCTCCTCCTCCTCCTCTTCCGGTCCTTCCAGCCCGTGGTTCTCCGGCTCTGAGCTGCTCGAACCTATGGTCACGTCTGAGAGGCCACCGTTTCCCAAGAAGTATAAGAAAAGGTCTGCCGAGTCAGCTTTCTGCGGTCAGCTGCAGCAGCCTCAGCGGAGGTGCAGCCACTGCGGCGTTCAGAAAACTCCCCAGTGGAGAGCCGGCCCAATGGGAGCTAAGACCCTGTGCAATGCGTGCGGTGTCCGGTATAAGTCGGGTCGTTTACTACCCGAATACAGACCCGCTTGTAGCCCGACATTCTCGAGTGAGCTCCACTCCAACCACCACCGGAAAGTCATGGAGATGAGGCGGAAGAAGGAGCCAGCCAGTGACAACGATACCGGTTTAAACCAGCTGGTTCAGTCCCCACAAGCTGTACCAAGTTTTTGAAGAAATAGGGCCTTAATTAGAGCAGAGATTTAGGATCCGAACCGGTTCAGTTGTTAGCCCCAAGTTAGTTTCTCATTGACTTGTTCTCTTGTATATTACTTTCATTATTTTTAGCATTTACTTTTCCTTTCTTTTTTCATGCTAGGGAGTCTCGGTAAGTTCTTAGTAACTGATTAGGTCAAAAAACTCAGTTGTATAATACAACTTGTATTGTACTCTTTTTCTCTTCAATTTTATTCAGTTTAAATTTTCTCATTTCAAAGTTTCTGCGTTATGGCATGTTTACATATAGTTTTGATACGTTACATTCCGAAATTTAAAGATTACTGGGGATAATGTGGAGTTAATTTGAAACCGTTCGAATTGGTTTATAACTTTAATTGTAGGGGAACGCTGCATACTAACGCAATTAAATGGATGGACCAAACTATGAGTGAAATCATTACGTAGTGTTTCATGGACACGCGACATGTGGCGTTCGTTGTCTCTTTCTTAGTGTTCTATAGTCTAAATTTTTTTATAAACTCAAAATAACTTTTCCATTTTTTTTGGAACCAAACCAAAACTTCAAAACATGTCGTTATTGATATATTTTCTAAAACATTGTCTTTTGTTAGCGACTTTCTTTTAGTCTTTGTCTCTTCTTCTTTGATGCCGTGACTTGAACTCATGAAGTGGTAACCCTCAAACCAAACGAGCTACATGTTGTGGCTTCTTTTAGTTTTTAGTCTTTAGCTTTGATATCTCTGCACGTGTTCTTAGCGTATATCTTTCGGTCTATGCAAATGAGAGATAATAAATCGTTATATTCATTATTAAATCTTTTAATTTTGCTCATTGACTAATGTAAAAAAAAAAAAAAAAAATCACTTTTAAAGTTTCATATTTATAGACTATAGTAAATTTAGTATACATACGCTATTAAAAGAGGATGAGGCCTTGTTTGACGGCTAAAATGGTTGACTATAACTTAATTTTGACTTAGTAACATCAAATTCCGTAAATGAATATTCAATTTTTACAAATTTTAGTAGATAAATCAAACCTAGTCTTGACCAAAAAAATAATTAAATTAAAGCATTTTTTGTTTTGTTAATCTAACTCCTTTATAACACTTGGATTTTGTATTTGCAGAGTTTTTATTGTGTTTAACTTTTAACACTCCAAAAACAAAATCACGTAGTCAACTCACGGTATCGTCAAAAAATTATTTTGGAAATATAATTATCTTATACTTCTCAGTTTCTTTAATAATGTCATTATGACATGAAGCAATTCGGCACAAATTTTAAAAACTATTGTAATTTTCTACAATATCTTTTATAAATATGTTTAAATATATTTTAAATTAATAAATTGAAATAATATGGATTAAAAAATATTTCATCTTACAAATTGTATTGAAAATACAAACCGACATATTTTGTAAAACAAAATTAAAATTTTAAAACAACACTATTTTAAATCAAAAGAAATATAATGGAATGAACTATTTTACTTTCAAGAACCTTTATCATTTTAAACATTATTAAATTTATTGAGAAAACACCGACAATGTCAGATAATAATTATTGTTTCTACGAAATTGTTACAACCTATATTGAGTATTAATAAATTTATTGAATAATCGAGAAAACGGATTGGATAATATTTCTATGCAATTGTTAGTTCTATAAAATATACTCGTTGACCGTTGGTTGGGATTGCACGAGGTACCATATATCGTCTATGTATACAAATCTAAATTCAAAAATCTTTCAATTAAAACTTTAAGTTATTTTCTAACCATATATAAAAAATTGTGTTAGCAAAATATGACAGAACCAAAAAATCACTATTTGACTATTTGACTATTTGACTATTTGACTTCCAAACCACTCGTAGGCTTAAAAACCAAGCAGGAAACAACAGTACCAAAAAGAGAAAAACCTCTTTTACATCGTAGACCATCTCCAATAGAGCAACTCTCGTAATAAAACTAATCATATAATAAATATTAAACTAATTAAAGCAACCAACATAAATTTTAAACAAAATCAATCTTCCACTCAAAATTGCTTAATCTTTAAAATTTCAGTTCCATAAAAAAAAAAAAAGAAACAAAAGAGAATATGGATCTACTTCATTGCATTAGTTAAAAAAACTGTGGACTTTACAGTAAAAGATGCCATCGAGAGCAGCATATGAAGAGTGTGTTAATGGACAACCACTATGTGTACATCTGAAGCAAGTCTTGTGGTAAGATTCTTCTTCCATTGTCATCTTCTCTACTGGAGCCCTCGACTATGCAGATGATCACACCAAGAAAACAGATTAGAAAAAGATGGAAGAAATAACGAAAACAGAGGATTATATGTTGAAGAATTGTTGTTCATACCGTTTCATTCAATTTATAATTTCTCGGTCTTTCCCGCTGTAAAAGATCAATCAATAAGACAAAGTATCCACTAGATTAAAAGATTTCAACAAAAGATTAATAGAACAGAGCTAAAAAACAGAGGATTTGACAAACCTGTTTAAAAATTCTTGCTGAAATTTCCAGATTCTTTGAAGAGCTGTTCAAAATGAGTCTTGCAATACAAAACCTTTGCCTATGAAACAGATAAAAGAATTTGAACAGTCAATTCTAGCAAACAAAAGCATGATGTACTGAAGCAAGTCGATACAAACACTTGAGTACTTGACAAACCTGTGCAGCTAACTTCTGCACCTTCACGCTTTGTGCTTCATCTCCACACTTTTTCTCTTTTGCTGCAACATCTGGAACCAAAGATCAAAGACTTTGGAAATAAGTCCTGTGTTATGCAATACACCAAGCGTCAAACCTGGTAGTCCCCTAAAGGTCAGTCACCATCCGCAGTCGTTATTGTTCTCGGAGATCGATGGCCGTGAGATCTGAATAATCAGATCGATCCGAACATAAATCGGATTTTTATGGATTTGAGGTGGATTTGAATCGATGCTATGGATTTGGGGTGTGATGAATCGTCGGTTCCATTGAGGGAGAAGAGAGAGATAGTCGCGAAAAAGGGAAAGAAAAATGGGGAAATTTTTTTTTTGCCTTTTCTATTTTTCATTACTCAACCAAAATCTGACACGTATCGTATCTTAAGGGTTGCTAAAGGTTGCTTCCGATGCTTCGCAGAGAAACGATTCTCTCATAAATAGAGCTTTTTGATTTATTTTTGAAGTATAAAAATACTGAGCAACTCATTGAGGATCTCCAGTGGAGATTAGAAGTAATTTTACCAAAAAGAGGAATAATAATAATAAAAAACCGCATGGTTAGAACTTAGAGCATTTGTATTGGGAGGTTTTTTTGAAGCTCTTATATTTTTTTAGTATTAAAAAGTGTATTTTTACACATAAGAACTTTTTGTTTGTTAATTAAAATTATATTTCTCCAATGGTAAACTTTAAGTGAGGTTTTTAGTTTTGAAAAAAAAAAACCATCATATCTACAAAGAATCACATATATAATGCTGAGTTTTTAGTCTTAAGGCTATCTAAAACGATCGGTTGGTCATGTTATACACTCTCTCGACCAGCTTGGTTGAAATCAGAACGAGACAGTGAACGACAATGCGTGAAGTTTGGCTTCCGGAAGAAATCGAGCAGTTGGCCACACCATCGAACTACTTCCCTGGTGGACAAACAAACACTAGTTATTCTCTCACATCAAATCATTGTTCACAATAAAACCCGCCCAATCTCAAAACTAAGGAGCTTTATCACCAAGAATATTGCAGGACATGATATGCAGGTTGTTGTCTAATCTAAAAAATGTGTCTAAATATAGAATACTACGCAATGTTAAACGGATAAAGTGACCGCAAAGGACGAGAGCAACAATTACCACAAATTGTATATTTCACTAAGTTTCTGGATAAATCATTAAACCAAATCGATCATTAATTTATTACCTTAATGCCTCCCTGTCAGCAAATAAAATCCCATGAGCAATGTCAAATAACTTATCTTGAAAGTATTCATTTTATTCAAGATATACCTGTTGAAACAAACCTCTGTTTTTTTATCTCAAGTGCTAAAGACGATACTGCAGCAACCATCAAAGTGAGATCACGCATGGCAAGCAACCAAAAGAAACCTCTGTAAAGAAAAAACCCAACACGCCATATGAGAAAGTGCATCTTCATACCATAAACCATAAATGGTCTTGGGTTTTACCCCGTCATCACCATCTCCACAGATGCCTTTGGAGGAACCTAGAGACTTATCTATACCTTCTTATTGACTCAGCGGACAAGTAAAGAAGAAGCAAATTCGACTCAATGATTTCACGAACAATTTTATTCCTCCCCTATCAAACGCCCAAGTGAAAAACAAAGATATAAAATCAGTTACCCAGAAAAATCAACAACAATGACTTGCACTAATTAATTGAATAGGAAAAGAATGGTAAAAGACAATTCTAGATCATAAAGATCAGACACCCAGAAAAAATAATAAGAACAATACTAATTGTCCTAAAATTTACAAATGTCTCGGTATTTGATTGTTATGTCTTGCAAACATATTGCAAATGTCATCCAATGATTATACTTGTATAAGTTGGAACGTTTGAAGACACTCCCTTATCAGAAAGAGACAACCAAGTTTGAAACAAATCTCACCCCAACACAATACAACACAGCACAACACAACCCATATTGATGAATGATGAGTTTGAGACAACCAAGTGCATCCACATCCAACCCTTAATCAATTTCAAATGTGATCAAAAAAAATTGGGGTCCTAGCCGAAGAAGAAGTTAATTTCTGAAAATCAAAGAACCCTAATTTCTAAATCCTTACTAAACAAAAATTGATACAAAATTAAACACAAACGTACCATGGGAAAGAGATTGGTGATTGAACATCTCCGAATTGGTGAAGGAAAGACTCCAATTTTGTGGTCTCCGATTTCATCCGAATCGATTGAAGGAAAATCTCAATCAATTTCGCTACTTCTGTGGCGAGAGAGAAGGGAAAAAAAGAGTAAATGCAACTTTTTTTTTTTTAATTACACCCAACCAATTTTGAGCACGTCGACGTTTCTTAAGAATTCTTAAACGTCTTAACTAAGAGGCTCTTCTTAGTATTATTGCCAATTTTCATTTATTTTTAATCAGATTAAAGCTAAGAAAGAAGACTAAGAAGTCCCGATAAAGATGATCTTAGAACTTAGAAGTAATAACAGATATCTCTCTATATATATATATATATATATATGTTAGCAATATAAATTTTTGTTTACAGATAAGACCAAAAAAATTGCAAATTGTAAAAATTTGAAATGGAAAGCTTGGGAGTCACGTGATTGACATAGCCTACCCGCTTCATCCAACCACTTTCCCTTACCCCGAAGTCTCTTAAGTTTGCTTAACCATTTCATTTGACCTTTCTATAAATTTATAAATCGTCATGGTCCACATTTTCATTGTTCAAATCACAAACAAAACAAGGCTAATTTTTAGACTCACATTCATATATAAGTAATGTTTTTTCCCCGTTATTTTAAGATAATACTACAAAATATTGTTAATAATGGATGGGAGTTTTTCTTTTAGTTTCACAGAAGTTGAATTTTTGAGGTGTATGCCTAAATTAGAGGGGTCAGTGAGGGCGAACAAGACATGTGATGGAGCAACATTCTTATAGTCACATTATTTCTCCTCGTTCATTTGACGCTTCGTCTAGTAGAATATTACCACACACCCCATAATGGCATATGACTCTGTAAGACTACTTTCACGATATCCTTGCCATAACAATGGTCTTTGATGAGACTAAACAACTAAACGATGAACCCACCATTAATCTCTTAACTCTTAACCATCGTGACCATATTGATCTGCTTCCTGTTTTTTGCATTCAATAGTTAAGCAAATGGTAGACTAATACTATTCTTTTTGTTTCATAATACATGTATTAAAGATTTTCTCACATATGTTAAGAGATTAGTAAACTATACAACTTTTTCTATTGGTTATTTGGTAGGACATTAAAGTAGTAAATATAAAACTACATATTTTATAAAAGAATTGTATTGCAAACTTAAAAGGATATTTTAATCTAACACGAAAAATAATCCTAAAATAATAATTGATTTGAAAGAAAAAATACAATGAATTTGAAACGGAGCGAGTAGCAAGCAAAAACGTCATTTATTCTGACTTTCTGAGTCAGTGAACCAAAATGTTTAGGCTTAGTTAATTTCGAGTACAGTATTCGGTATTCCTCGCGGAAAGGATTCAGAAAAATGTTAGTAACACAACAAATTCATCATAAAGTAATATTTTCGTTCGTCGATTAAGTTAAAAATAAAATAAAAATGGAGGGTAGGACAAGTGTCACGTGCTTTACAAATCGTTCATGACTTCGTTCACGTTCCAACTCTCTTGGAGAAAAGTATGTCTCGTAAAGATTGATATTTTGGGATATTCTTTTGTTCTATAGAAATTGATGTTTTGTAAACTTCAAGAAGTAATCATTGAAAATATTCAAAATTTTGAATTGTTATTGGTTTAAAATTAAATAATATCTCTTTAGTCAAAAAAAAAAATATATTTAAACTCAGTAATCATTGTTTTCTTAAAATGTATAAAAACTTTTAAACATTAATATTTACGAGAGAAACTATATCATATCTCGAATTTGGGAACTAGCGATGAAGACAGACTATTTTTACTATATTTGAGTCACAAGAAGCTATGTACGGTATAACATCTAACTTTCCAAATTTAGGTACACAAGTATTATTGCAATTTTTTTTTTAATGAATTTTCTTATGTGAATTGCCTATGGGTTTTATTACATGACTGTAGAAGTCACATGAACCTGACATGTAATTTGCGTTAATTAACAATGTACATTTAGATGTTAGGGTTGGTCAATGACGGTATTTAATAGATAGAGTTAGAATCAAATTGTTTGGTATATGGGTGACCCACCTTTCTCATCAGTATATGAGACCCGCATTATCTGTCAAATTCAAATGAACAGTAATGTATTAGATAATGGTATCAATTTTCTAGATGTAGTCTAGCTAGTATATACTGGAGCAGAGACAAGCGAGAGTGTACCGAACATATGCCTAACAAGTTGACTTTAGAAGGAACCGAAATACTACGTCAACGTGTACGGTCTCGGCTTTTGCATTCCCAACGGCTACTTCTGTGGCACCCTAAAATGGGCTTAGCTGAATGAAATTGAAACCCATCAACGAAACAATCGATAGTGGGAGGAGGAGGAGGGGGCTGGGGGCCTATCAAAATATATATGTGGAACGGCTAAACAACGTTATTTATGTTGTTGCCATAAATGGAACCATGGAAGGGGAGTAAGAGATGCAAAAAAAGTAAACTCCGTTGCCGGGACTCGAACCCGGGTCTCTCGGGTGAGAGCCGAGTATCCTGACCAGCTAGACTACAACGGATTTGTTAATTTGTAGTATAGACTATACTTAACTTCAAAAACTATTTGCGGACATTTTTATATTCTCAATTAAGCTGCTTTTTTTTTTGGATTTGTACCGTTTCCACCATTTTCCTTCTATATGTTTAATTTATCGTCTTAGCGCTATGATATGAGCGACGTGAGTAGAGCAATAGTCCCTAGGGTGGTAACTCACAAACGCATACCTATGTTTTTGATATAGAAAAGGACCAGCGTAGGTCCAAAAACAGAAAAGGACCAGCGTAGGTGGGTCTCTTCCGTTGACGTTAGTGAGGCCCAATATTTGGACTTTTATTCTTAATTCTGGGCTTTTGTGACGAGAGACGATCCTTTTGTGACGATAATGTAGAAAAAAAGGTAGTATAAAAGAAGAAGAAAGAAAAAAGAAGTAGAAGCGTTGACTTGTCCGCATGATCATGTGACAATCGCGCTCATAATTGAGAAACTGTTGTTTGGTTTTGTCCAGATCCACATCATGTGCATGGCCCTCTAATTGATTTATTAAAAAACTGTCTATTTAATTTCCTACTTCAAAAGATCCAATTTTGTAAGTGTATACATTCACGGAATTATAGAAGGATATTAGAAAAATGGCCCATCATACCTACTTGTATTAAATAGTATAGAAAAAAAAAAAACACAAGTCTCTTGAATATACTCGAACTACCGACCAAGCTACACTAGTATCGCGCCAGTATTCATGCATGAACCCGACATCTGTATCCAATAAATCCATCCCAATTAATACTAATGTGTTGGAAATTTTACCCTTGGGGTTTTTATAGCAACTCTTATTTTCAACAAGCGATAAAGCAAAGCATGGCATACAATAATTAAAAATCTTACACTATATGCTTTTTTTTTGTTTGTTAATATATATGTTCCACAACGTAAATGTGTGATTTTCATCAGATTTGGAAAAAGGAAATCATAAAACAAATCTTATCTAAACATGAATATGGGGGAATGCATATATGAATTATGTATATCGAAGTTGGCTCAGTATATAAATAAATGTAGTTATTAGGGTGTAAGTNAAAAAAAAAAAAAAAAAAAAAAAAAAAAGAGAGCAGAGCACATGCATTGCCTCAGCGATACACACA
Source organism: Camelina sativa (assembly GCF_000633955.1). Taxonomy (NCBI): domain Eukaryota; kingdom Viridiplantae; phylum Streptophyta; class Magnoliopsida; order Brassicales; family Brassicaceae; genus Camelina; species Camelina sativa. The sequence continues at coordinate 20,705,973 of NC_025702.1, forward strand.
TAAATTTATTTAAAAGGCACAAAAACGGAACGCCCATGTGCTGTGCTGTGCTGTGGTTTTGCTTTTTCTTTTGCCTTTTATTTTTTTTTGTACTCTATAAGTATAAACAGTACGCTCCTTAACGATAATAATTAAAAGGAAATGCAAACTCAAGGTAAGGTAATGATGTTTGTTGGTAAAAAAAAAAAAGAAAAAAAAAAGAAGAATGAATGAATGAATGAAGCACAAATATATGCTTGCTTGCAAAAGTAAAAAGAAAGTTTGATTGCTATTGTGATTGTACAGTATTTTTGTTGTTGTTGTAATATTTGAATTTATTAGTAATGACGACCTATAAGCCAAGTATAAACTGTAGTCTCTCCTTAAGGATAATACTTAAAATGAAATGCAAACTCAAGGTAAGGTACTAATGATGTTTGTTGGTAAAAAAGATTTGCTTGCAATTGCAAAAGCATAAAGAAAGTTTCATTGTGATCGTGACTAGTCACTAAGATCGAAAGGTGATTGATTAGCAACATGAAATGGTGTAGTAGTAAATTACTAGTCGTTAGTTAGAATAATTTATTTAATATATAGTAGTAACTATGAGATAGCTTCCAAGAGAGAGTATTTATTTTGTGGGTGAAGGCGACATTCATTAATGTTTAGGGAATTGAATTGAAAAAAAAAAAAAAAAAATGTAGGGAATGAGAATCTGATTAACAACAGATTTGGGAGTGCACTTATTAGTTAGATTAAGAGGCATTGAAGGGTACAAATTAGTAGTGTGAGTGTCTCTGCTTTCTTTAGCGCGGCAGTTTGGAGAGAGAGAGAGAGAGAGATGATGAAAATGCCAGATTGCAAAATTCGCTGAAACGACGACGATTTTGCGCAGAAAAACGCCATAAACGACGAGAGAGCAGCTAGCTGTGCATTTCAATTTCCTCCGAATTTCAAAAGACAGAGAGACTTGGGGGGAAGAGAGAATTAGTCGCGGCGCCGGGTTCCTCCCAAGGGATCTCCTCTTCCATTTCTTCTCGGTACGGTTACGGTAGATGGGGATTGGGGAGGGGAGGAGGTTTATGCTTATCGGGAAGCTACGCACGTACACGCTCCTTTGAGGTAATTAAGAAATTTTGAATTGAAATTGAAATGCAGGCTTTATTTATTTATTTTCCGCTTCCGGATGTTTGCTTTATTTCTCTCAACAACTTTCATTAATATTATTTTTTTTGACTCTTGCTTCCTCCTCACCCGAGATGAGATGAGAATATGAGATTGCTTCTCTTTTTTTTCTCTCTCTTTTTTTTTTCCTGGTTTGGTTTGGGTGTTGTTGTTCTTCATGCCCTCACAATGCATCCCACATTTTCCTATGATTCTTTTTTTTTTTTTGTTTGTTTGAGAAATTTATATATGGCTAAATAAATGCCTAACTGTAATAAGTTTTTCTCTGTTTGTTTGTATTTGGACGCAGGTAAAGTAAGCCAAAGGTAGGTGTAGGTTGGTGTCTCCGAAATAATTCACTGCACATGGACTTGTTGAACTTGGAGTTACCCAAAGATTCCTTTCAGCTAGCCAGATCGAACATTCTCTCTAAGATTTAAGGGCCTTCTCTGATATCTTTTCCAAGGTAATTTTTTGATTTCCTTCATTACTTTATTATAATGTTCTTTTGGTTTCTAGCCATTATGATACATTAGTTAATGCCTTAGGCTTCTTGGCACTTCTATGCTTGTAGTAACAAACCAACACTTTGACACAGACTATTTCTTAGGGGACCCATCTCCACATTATATTTAACTCCATTTCCTCTCCTCTTACTGCATTTTCTTTAAAAACTTGTGTTTGTCTCTGTCTTATCAGAATAGACTGTTTTTTCGACTTTGCTTTGCATTCTCTCTGTTTATTACTATTATAAAACGTGGTTCTTTGACTCGACTTTCTTGCTGCAATGATTGACTTGTTGCGACTATTATTTTAGTTTGTCTCTCTTTTTCCCCACTTAATTTGCTTCTCTCTCTCTCTCTCTATATATATATATATATATATATATTCTTGTTTTCTGTTAGGGTGGAGGTCGGGTAGAATGATGGCTACAGAAGATGATCAGATGCAAGGACCAATCGTCAGTGAGGAAAAGATTTATGTTTCTGTTCGTATGCGACCTTTAAACGACAAGGAACGTTTAAGGAACGATGTGCCCGACTGGGACTGCATCAACGATACCACTATCATTTACAGGAGCCATCTTTCTATCTCTGACCGTTCCATGTATCCTTCTGCTTACACTTTTGGTAAGCCATTTTGGTCTGCTTCTCTCTTCCCACCCTTCCTTCACTAGACCTTACTGAGCCTTTTCTCTCCTCCCTCTAGACAGAGTGTTTGGCCCTGACAGTTGTACGAGGCAAGTGTATGACCAAGGGGCCAAGGAAGTCGCTTTCTCTGTTGTCACTGGCGTTAATGGTATCTCACCCTTCATCCCTGCTTTTTTTACTCTTTCTCTCTCGCTCTCCTTCTCTTGCATTGCATATAACTCACATACATGTTTTTAGCTAGTGTATTCGCATATGGGCAAACAAGTAGTGGAAAGACTTACACTATGAGCGGAATTACTGATTGCGCCTTGATTGATATATATGACTACATTGGCAAGGTAAAGCAAAAATACATTATCCTAAAATCTTACTACTTCATTTTCGGGACTTGTAGTAATTATTTACTTTCTGCAGCACAAAGAAAGAGAATTCATTCTAAAGTTCTCTGCCATGGAGATCTACAATGAGTCTGTAAGAGATCTCTTAAGTACAGATACTAGCCCACTCAGACTTTTAGATGATCCTGAGGTATATATAGGATCCTTTCATTTTTTACAAATGATCTTTTTTTGCAGTCAATCTCTCATGCTGGCCAATTTCTTTTTGACAGAAAGGGACAGTTGTTGAGAAACTCACAGAGGAAACTCTGCGCGACTGGAATCATTTCAAGGAGCTCCTATCTGTATGCGAAGGTAAAGATCATCCAAATTGGTATCTCAAATCTATACTAGCTAGAGATGTGTTGCAACAATATTGACAAATGTCTAACCATTTACAGCACAACGGCAAATTGGAGAGACAGCTCTAAATGAAGTTAGCTCCAGGTCTCATCAGATTTTGAGATTTGTAAGTCATTTTGCTGATTTATATTTATGGTTTTAACATAGCCTTCTTCATGATGTTTTTTTTGAAAATTTTATCTTAGTACTCCTACCTTCTTACAGACAGTTGAAAGCTCGGCTCGTGAATTTTCCACCAATGATAAGTTTAGTACACTTACAGCGACAGTGGTACATATCTTTGAACCTTCCATCAAATAATATACTAAAACTTCAGTTGAAGGGGATTTATTAACAAACTACTTGTCGTGCAGAACTTCATTGATCTTGCTGGAAGTGAACGTGCATCTCAATCATTATCAGCCGGCACAAGGTTAAAAGAAGGTTGTCATATAAATCGAAGTTTGTTAACACTGGGAACTGTGATACGTAAGCTAAGGTGAGATTGTAAGCACTTAGCTTCCACAACATCTTCTTTGTTGTGACAATATATGTTCTTTGAGCTTAAAAGTAAATTTCATGGTCTACTAATCTGTCTGAGTTCTCTGGCTCAAACATAGGCTTATACCTGTGATCACCTTTTTACCTTGTTTATGTTAGTTTGTTGTATTGTTCTTTACAACAAGGCTCCTTCTTTTTTTTCTTCTGATCCATTAGCTTAGTAAGTTATGTGGTTTACTTCATGCAGTAAAGGAAAAACTGGGCACATTCCATTCAGAGATTCAAAACTAACACGCATACTTCAGTCTTCTTTGGGAGGAAATGCAAGAACTGCCATTATTTGCACTATGAGTCCTGCGAGAATCCATGTTGAGCAATCCAGAAACACACTGTTGTTTGCGAGCTGCGCAAAGGAGGTGACAACAAACGCACAAGTCAATATTGTCATGTCTGATAAAGCTTTGGTAAAACACTTGCAGAGGGAGTTGGCTAAACTGGAAAGTGAGTTGAGAAGCCCTGGCCAGGCGTCGATTGTTTCTGACACAACTGCATTACTGACGGAGAAAGAACTCGAGGTTGAAAAGGTAGCTGGATGTACTTCAATCACCCTTTTAAAATCTTAAGAAATAGGTTGTACCTGACCTCACTATTATATAAATCATCTTCTTTGGACTGCCGCTTAATACTTTTTCCCTGCGTTTATTGACTTGTCTTGCTCACAATCACAATCTAATTGACCTATAGTTTCCTGGAGGTTTGACTTATGATCTATCCTATTCCTTACAGCTAAAGAAAGAGGTATTCCAACTAGCCCAACAACTAGAGCAAGCTCGTTCCGAGATTGAGGATCTTCGACGAATGGTTGGAGAAGAAAATCAACGAGAAAAAGAGGCACTAGCAACAGAAACAGTAGAGTTAGATGTATGTTATTATCTCTTGTTAATAATTTTACTGAAAGCCTTTCAATGCCACTTATTAATTCGTTTCTTTCTAGGCTCTTCTGGAACATCAATACCCCAAGCTGCGAGTGCGCAGTACATGGGACTCTGAAAATACAACACCACTGAGCCCTATATCAGCTCACCGCTCCAGTATATCTCCACGATCAACTGAATACAGTTATGAAGAGAATGTCTTCCAACTATCAGATTTTAGGATTGACTCTACATCAAGTAGTCCCCTTCAACAGCTTGCGTTTGTAACTTTTTTCCCTAAGGTTCCACTTGATATTCACGGGACAGAAACTATACACCAATCTCATGTTCACATAGAGGAGATTGCAGATCAACCTCATGTTCATGAGGATCCGGTTGATGAAATGGCTGACGAGAATTCTTCGGAGGATAACTGTAGGGAAGTTCGGTGCATAGAAACAGAGAAGTCAGATATCACTATAAGTCCAGAGGAATATATACCCGAGAGCAGTCCAGGCAAATGCGAGGCTGTACATGTACAAGAACCAGTATGTGTGACAGAGCCAAAGAACTTACAACTCCCCACAGAAGTTAAAAGCGAAGAAGAAGAAAGGGTAAAGGAAGTCACCGGTGCCTCTCCCCAACCAAAACAAGAAAGCTATCTCAAAAAAACTCCTCAACTATGTGATTTTGAATGTTCTCCTGATAATTTTGATACAAGCATCTCTAACCTGAGAAGAATCCCGACGCCTCGAGAACTTATCACTCCCTCTCCTGAAAAGCCTTTCTTTTGGAATAAGGATAGAGATTCACAACCGTTAGCAGGCATGAAGCTGACTAGAAGTCAAAGCTGCCGAGCAAGCTTACTATGGAGCTCTTCGTCCTCTTGGGTTGAGAAAGATGCTGATACACCCCCAAGCTGGTACGAGAAAGAATTTGTCAAAACAGCTGAGAGAAACCTGGAAATGTGCGACATCAAGAGCGACAGGTTTCTGCAGGATGAGTTTAGCGGGAGGAGCATGCCAACAACTTGGTTTGAGGGAAGTTTGAGTGACACTGAAACGGCGCATGCTGCTTCGCATGGTATCAGTAACGAAATGGATTCGCCAAATGAATCACTGTCCCGGCCATCTGATGCTTCTGTGTTTGAGGTCCAGACAAGTGGTAGAGCTTCAATAAGCCAGGACAGAGCAGAGGAGTCTGCTGCTCAAAAAGACAAGCAAATCATTCATCGCTCGGTTAGTTTTGCTTAACTTGCTTACATAATTAAAAATCACTCAAGTCAGTGTGATTGAACTGTTCATTGTGGGCAGATGGAGGAAATGGAACAGAAGTTCTTGGCCATGAGTTCAACAAAGAGTTTCAAGGACGCAGCGATGGACCCAATACAAGACTACTTAGACACGCCCTTGAATTGGCCGGTGGAGTTCAAGAGGCTGCAGAGGGAGATAATAGAGCTATGGCACGTGTGTAACGTCTCTATGGCACACAGAAGCTACTTCTTCCTTCTGTTCAGAGGAGATCAGAAAGATTGCTTGTACTTGGAGGTAGAGCTCCGGAGACTTAAGTACATCAGAGAATCTTTTGCTCAAAATAGCAACGATATGACCCTCAGCTCCTGGTAAAACTCGCAAAGTATTTTGCTTTATCTTAGTTAATAATAATTTTTAGGTTTAGTAAAACACTCAAGTAAATATTTATTATTATACCAAGCAGCAGGAGGGCGTTGACGAGGGAGAAGTATAAGCTGAGCAAGCTGATGCAGAGGAAACTGTCGAAAGAAGAGAGAGAGAACTTGTTCTTGAGATGGGACATTGGGCTCAACACGAGGCACAGGCGGGTCCAGCTGGCACAGCGGCTCTGGTCGGATTACAAAGACATGGGTCATGTCCGAGAGAGCGCCTCCTTGGTCGGTAAGCTACATGGGTTCGTGGACATGAATTTGACTTCCACAGAGATGTTTGGCGTCAACTTTGCTTTCAGACCACCTCGTCCTAAGAAACCCAGTCTTTGGAAACGCAGCGTCTTGTCCCTCTCCTTTTTGTAAACTTAACTATAATAAAAAGCCCACGAAAGAAACCTCTTTTCTTTGATTTCTTGTTCATTAAAATCGTCTCTAACCAATTAGTCAATGTGAGCAAGTCTAAGACCATATCATACATACGTATCATATATTCCTCATTTATTTATTGTCTTTTCTATAAAAGGGAAATATACAACGACCTGACGACAACCTTCCGAACACATTATAGGCCCAAAGACTAATCTTCTGAAATCGGAAAAACCATGTTAAATTTTGAGCCCTGTGGCTAATGCTATTCGAATCCAGGTGGCGGGACTTTTCTCCCTTTACCACTCGACCAAAGCGACTTGGTTCTTTTTCTTTTTTTAGTCAAACTTCGAACACATATCTTGTAGTTCAATGTTTATATAAGATTCATGCAAGTCTTTTTTTATCTCTATTTACTCCAAATCACTTTTTACATATATGACCTTCTCGCTGACGAAAAGACAAGAATTTTATCCATTTTACATTAAGCTATCGTATACTAGATCGGATCATAGCTTCCTCAACTAGACTTGTAGGTTCAATTCATACATCAGTAGTATATATTATGAATTGTAGTGTATAGGCGTGAGATCAAGTGTGAGAGAGAAACATGTAGTTGTTTTGCCAAACACAGCGATCAGAGTGTTGACACGAGAACTAACGACAAACAGACAAAAAAAAAGGTTTTACATCAGCTCATTTTTACCCATAACATAACGTCATACTGCAATTGAAAATGTGGCACTATATATATATATATGGACGTTAATATTCAGTTTTTCCAGTAGTCATATATTCTTTTGGAGTACTGTTTTAAATATATATTAAAAGAAATTTTGGAAAAAATGATAGAAAATAGAGAATACAGGATTGAAGAAGGAAACATCATTTGGAGCATGAAGTAACACAAAACAAAATGATGATATATACAGCTTCTCTCTCCCGTTTCTCCCAAAACGGAGCCACCCACCTTTTTTTATTTCCTTTGATCTCCATTCTAAGTTCTAACATAATCATTACACTTCGTTTCATATATATATATATTATATAATTGATTCATATCTTCTAATATATATGCCTACTATTTTTGTGTATCTTGTATACATATAAATGTGCATATGTATACACTACACACACGCATAGAAAGAGTGATGGTGAATTACGCCAACGCGAAATGAGCATATGATTACACTCTGAAGTGTAAACGCACACATGTCGTCGTTCAAGTGGACGGTCCATATCTCTCTTTTTCTACACCTAATTAACATCTTCAATAAGACTCTCACTTCTATTGTTTTCCCCTTGATAGAGTCGGTCGGGTTTCTTCTATGATCGATCTTTCTAAGATCAAGAAGAAACCGCAGCAAAATAATAAACCCTAGAAGGTTATAATTGTCAATATGATGAGGGTGGATCAAGAGTCGTCTAGTATTCCGCCTGGATTTAGATTTCATCCGACAGATGAAGAACTTGTCGGATATTATCTCAAGAAGAAAGTCGCCTCCCAGAGGATTGATCTTGACGTTATAAGAGAGATTGATCTTTACAAGATCGAACCATGGGATCTACAAGGTATCTCTCTCTCCCTCTCTCTATATACTTAT
>NC_025702.1:20720715-20723246 GCF_000633955.1 Camelina sativa
TATACATATAAATGTGCATATGTATACACTACACACACGCATAGAAAGAGTGATGGTGAATTACGCCAACGCGAAATGAGCATATGATTACACTCTGAAGTGTAAACGCACACATGTCGTCGTTCAAGTGGACGGTCCATATCTCTCTTTTTCTACACCTAATTAACATCTTCAATAAGACTCTCACTTCTATTGTTTTCCCCTTGATAGAGTCGGTCGGGTTTCTTCTATGATCGATCTTTCTAAGATCAAGAAGAAACCGCAGCAAAATAATAAACCCTAGAAGGTTATAATTGTCAATATGATGAGGGTGGATCAAGAGTCGTCTAGTATTCCGCCTGGATTTAGATTTCATCCGACAGATGAAGAACTTGTCGGATATTATCTCAAGAAGAAAGTCGCCTCCCAGAGGATTGATCTTGACGTTATAAGAGAGATTGATCTTTACAAGATCGAACCATGGGATCTACAAGGTATCTCTCTCTCCCTCTCTCTATATACTTATCGAATATACCAATATATATATATATATATATTTAAGCATGTGATCAATCCTTCATACTAACTAATTAAAGAACGCTGGTTCCGTCTTTAATATACGCAAATTATGAATTATAAGCCCCATCTACTCTATATAATTAAGACTACATATATAGAGGAGGTCGAATTAGAAGTTAGGGTTTAGATAACTTATGTATATAAACCGAAACCAACTACACATTTAAGCAAACCATAAGCTGCTCACTATATATGTAGATCTGCCTAGTTAATTTGCTATAGGTAATATAATTTGTATGGAAGATTTATATGCAACCTATGATACTGGTTATATGCGCAGAGAGATGTAGGATAGGGTACGAGGAACAAAAAGAGTGGTATTTCTTCAGCCACAAAGACAAGAAGTATCCGACAGGAACTAGAACAAATCGAGCAACCGTGGCCGGTTTCTGGAAAGCAACAGGGCGGGACAAATCCGTTTACCTCAACTCCAAACTTATTGGTATGAGAAAAACGCTCGTATTTTACCGAGGACGAGCTCCTAATGGCCAAAAATCAGATTGGATCATTCATGAATACTACAGCCTCGAGTCACACCAGAACTCTCCTCCACAGGTGATAAATCTTATTCAGAGCCAAACATATATATATATATATATATATATATTCTTCTCACTCTTTTTCTATCAAGGTAGATGTTTCACATTTTTAAATCATATTAAAACACGGCCCCCACTGTTAGCGTAGATATAGGAATATCTACGATTCTAGTATATCGCATATAGTTCTGTGCATATACGCAGAATGATCAAGTAGCTAGTATAGTAGTATAGTGTGTACGTATCTCCTTTCTTGGTCGCAAAAGTCAAAAGTACACGTAGTCTATTAAGAAACAAAAGTATTACTTATTGATCAAGACTAAATGGTGAGGCAGGAAGAAGGATGGGTAGTGTGTAGAGCATTCAAGAAACGAACGACGACGACAGTCCCGAACAAAAGAAGGCAAGTTTGGGATCCGAACTGCTTCTTCTACGACGCCAGTACTCTCTTGCAACCTCTAGGCAAGCGATCGAGACATAACAGTACTGAATTCGCGGGCACACCGTTTAAGCAAGAAGTAGTGTCGGAGGGCAATCATCACGTTGAAGATGGGGACTTGGGAACTATGTACCTTCAGTCCATGGGCGATGATGATCAATTCTCCCAGCTTCCTCAGCTGGAGAGCCCCTCTCTTGATCCGTGGGAAATGACTCCGAAGAGTAGTATTTCCGAGAACAGTCGCCGCGGGAAAAATGACGTGAGCGTCGAGAAGAGAATCACCGACTGGAGATCCCTCGATAAGTTCGTGGCGTCTCAGTTGCTGATGAGTGGCGAAGACTAGATCGAGTGATGAGGCTTAAATGTATATCATGTATGCATGCATGCACGAGAAACGCCGCCGTATTTTGGAACTTTCAATCTTTCTTTCATATATATGGTAGTAATAAGTTGATCGAATGAATTGATTTTCGATGGATAAATAGAAGGTGAGGATCGAACAAGATCTATATCTATATTACTATATATAATGCTCTACGACTACATTTAACTCGGTTTTTTTTTTGTTCCGTATAACGGTATCAATGACTCGAGAAAATGATGATACACAATACGGTCACAAATTGCGGTGGTNTTTTTTTTTTTTTTTTTTTTTTTGTATTAGAAAATTGTAATAAAAAGAAAGTGGGCTCAAGGAGGTGGGCCCAAATAATATGGGCCTTGTCTAGCATGCGGGGTGAAGCATGGTTTGCATTATTCATGCTTTGTCTCCCCTCCGCCACACACCACCAAATAAAAATAAAAATATCCAACGAGGTGGCGTTTCGTGCATATAGTCGTCTCATAAAAACGGCACGCTGTTGGGTTACGATTGCCGTAAACGTCAACTTGCGCTCTCCTTGTGAATTAAAAAAACTAGGCAAAAGAAGTTGTTGCTGGGTTTGTAGATTTGTCGGAGATTCATATACAAGTAAGCTAGTTGATCGGAGGGGGGG